>NC_043964.1:34696667-34864156 GCF_902148855.1 Sphaeramia orbicularis | reverse complement strand
AACATATTTTAACTAAATATATCTAAATACAGAACAAAAAAACTATTCATTCAGAACTCACCTGATGATGAATTTGACACTCGGGCGGGATTTTTTTGCTCTGGATTCATCTTCACTCTCAGTCACTACACCATCACTTTCCTCTTCTCTTTTCCTTTTATTTTGAGGTACCTTGACCTCTGAATCACTTCCATTACAGTCATTGTCCTAACAGAAGAAGACATCACATTATGGACTACTGCACTAAATGACCTCCAAACAAAAAGTCTCACATAAACATGACAGGAGGAGGTAATTCAAATACCTGCATTTTGACCAGCTCCTCCTCAACCACCCGTTTCATGAAATGTTTGGCCTCTGAAACTTAATGATTCGTGTCCCACATATTCCAAATACCGGCGTTTCAAAATTCCTATGGTCAGTGTACTGGAATGAGATATAAGAAGGAAACCAGTGTTAAATAATTTGCAGTACATGATTGGGTAAAAACTCTATGCAGAGAGGAGGAAAGGAAAAGGAGGAAATTTGGTTAGTCTGGTTGTAATGATTTTGAGTGGGTATTTAAATGTCAATTAAAACGTTTTCCATCATTGGGATTTCTAGATTCCAAATTCAATTTCACAACTGTTTATGAAAACAAATATTTTCCAAGTTTATTTCTCAGATGAAGAGATGCAACACTGGTTGGGGTGCATTCTCGTCACTAATACGTAATACCATTAAAAATTAATTTATTCAAAGGCTTGTACAATATCTATGATAGATTAAGCTGACATCTAGCACTTCTAGCAGATCACTCTAATTTGTCCCTGTCCTTGTTTGTCTGCTGAAGGAAGAGTAGGCATTGGTTAAAGTTAAACCCTTTGAAGCACATATTATATTTTAATGCATTCTTCCGGTATAATATAAAATTGATATAATATATAAAACAATTCTAGAAGATACATAAACACAGTTACTAGATCAAAATACTCAATTAAGAGGCCTTGAAACACAAATCAGAAATTTGTATTTTTGTTATGCCACTAGGGATGTAATGATATGAAAATTTCATATCATGGTTATTGTGACCAAAATTATCACGGTTATCATTATTATCGCGCTATTGTTTAAATTGTGCTCAAAATGTTCAAAAAGTACTTATACACACACTGAAATAATTTAACCAAGTTGTATTTTGAAAATAAAATAAAACAAAATAATTGGCACAATGTACTTTCTGTTGGCAGAAACATTCAAATATAAACCCTTAGTGATCTGAGCATATTTTGGCCATTTTTCAGTACTTTTGATTTTGCCTTTATATACCATATAAACAAATGTTTACTATACCATGTTTGGTATCTTTTTTTCAGCACAACTTCATTTATACCATCTGCCTATTATGTTTTTCACTTTAACCTAATATAAAAAACATAAAAGCCTAGAAACCACAAAAAAAATATATAAAATCCGATTTGAAAAATGTATATAATTTATTGCATAAATAACATAAAGATGCTTAACGAACCTTTTCAAAGACTTTAAAATTATTATTGTTCCAAATTATATATTGGTTCAAAATATTAGGTATATAAAATTAAACTGTAATAAATTAAAACTATACTCAAATATTTTACATAAAAGCATAGCTTTACATGTTTTTTTTTTTCCCCTAAAAGTGCGGTAATCAAACATGGTTATCATGATAATTAGAATTTAAACGGTAATACTAACCGTCTGCAATTTTACCACGGTTATTGTTATTCTGGTAATCGTTACATCCCTATATGCCACCACTATGCAATCACCTTGTCCAGTAAGTCCGACAGCACCCACAAGGCCTACCAAAACTAGGGATGCATTGGCCAAACACTGGTATCGGATCATATTCGCTGAAATTGGTAATGTTGGTATTGGCATTCAAGATAAAACTTCTTCGATGGCAGTGACTGATATTTATCTCAGTCTCTAATGCGTTATATCAAATATCTTTACATAATTTTGTGCAAGTGAATTTGTTCTTTCATGATAATGCAATCAAGGGCTGAAAGACTTTAAAGTTGTTATATATGAAGATTTCAAAGGAAACAAACAAAAATAACATTTGTATCGACATCAGCTGTCGTTTTAAATATCTTGATTGACTGAGAATCTGGTAAACAATGCATTCCTAAACAAAACTTATATGTGTTCCATGGCTGAGGCACCAAGCTACAAGAGTCAGTTTTGAAAGAAAGGGACATAGGCAGCAGTCATTTGGATTTAAGTAACAGACACTGAAATGGGTTGTTTTGACTGAGGCAGAAAGACAGGAGAAGACAGGTATGAGGGATGTGTGAGACATTTGGTGGTGACACTTAACATACATTCTGGGGACATGTGAGACTTATACACTGCCTGACCTAAATAAATAAATAAATAAATAAATAAATGAATAAATAAATAAATAAATAAATACATAGGGTAAAAAAATACCCACAATATTATGTTGGATCGTCTTCAGCTTTGATTACAGGACACATTTGCTGTTGCATCATTTATGCCACACAATGCTTATGCAATGTCACAATAAAGTCATAACATTTATTTGCACCCAGAGCTGCCTTATTATTTGGCCAAGATCTTGTATTGATGACGGGAGAAATGGACCGCTATTTAAAGTTTTCTCCTGCAAATCCCAAAGAGTCTCAATGGGGTTCAGGTCTGGACTCTGTGGAGACTAATCCATGTGTGAAAATGAGGTCTTGGGCTCCCTACAACACTGATGAATCCCAGGCCAGCATTCTCCAGTCTTTATGCTTTCATGCAAATTAAATGTTGTTTATGAAATGAGAAGCTACTTGCTGCACCAGTTAAATAACTTTCTACCAGCCAAACTGTATCAATCAACTATCCAATAGAAAGCTCATTTAAATCCAAGTGAACACTTTTTATGGTCAGGATGTGTATTCACTTATTTAACCCTTTGATGCATGAATTATGAGAACCTTAGTTTTTTTTTTTTTTTTTTCCTGAATGTTTTTATTCCTCTTTAGGCATGAAAAAACAAACAATGTAATTGTAAAATTTTTAATGAACCTATTTTTTATGGAGTTACAAAAATGTCCACTCAGCTGGACACCATGTTTTTAATTTCTGAAGCAAAGAAACATGCATTTAAAACTCAATATCAGAAAGTGATAATCTGTGTGAAAACTATGAAATAAAAACATTTTTAATGCAGCTAATCTGATGTTTTGTCACATTTTAACATACACTAATACTAGTTATTACTCACTTCACGGAGATAATATGCAAAAAAACAAAAAAAACAATTGCTAAATACAGTCTAATAACAACCAGCAATTGATTTACACTTAAATATGTTACTGTAGATCAGGTTTATCAAGAACAACAAAGTTACAGTAATGGTATGAATTACAGTGTATGGGATGGTGCATAAGTGTCCACTGTGTTGGCTGATATGGAACTAAAACAACAAAATCCATGAATATATAAGAGGACAGCTTTGAATAGCTGTCCACTGTAGTGACCACTATGCATGAAAGGGTTAAAGGGATACAAAAGGTACCCTATATATTCTGAAGCAGACCCATAAGAGGGGGCAAAGGCAAATAGGCCACAGTTAAATTAAAAATATTGTGGCAGTGTTGTGGTTTACTAACATTAAACAATGACATTTTCTGACCAGCAGGTGTGGTCTGAAAACTGTCACCAACATGACTAACTCTGAAAGGTTTGACCGAACTAAAATCTGGTAGGATTGCTAAATTATTTTTACAAAGTCCCTGTTACTATCTACCAGGTCAACACTAGTAACTTATTCAAATGATCTACATGCAAATTATTTAATTTGTTGACAGTGAACAGCAGAACATGGTAAGTTAGCCACTACTAAGTCTTATCAAAACACATTGGTACTTTGCTAACTAAAGCTCTTAGACCTGGGCTAATTTTCAACTATTGCTGACAAATTAGATGTTCCAATAACTGTACCTGAGGTCTGGCTCATCGCGGAGCTGACGGCGCACAAATTTACGGATTGTCTGCGACTCTTTCTCGGACACCTTCATTTTATCGTATTATTTCTGTTTGGCGGGGACGGAATCAACCCTGGTACGCACCCGGAAGTGACGTCACGACGCATACACGTAAACTGCCCCGACAAGTGCCAGTTTTGTACTCATTTGACAAGTTTTTTTTTGACCTACTTTTCACTAAAAATGGCGCTGTAATTTTATCACCATTTGCTTATGTAACGTGTAGTTATTTTTCCCTTTTACTTCAGAAAATGAAAAAAAGTCAGACAGAAGCCAAGTTTCACAAGTATTTTATTAAGAATTTTCCCATGACCACAACAGGACGGAAGTGACATTAGTGCAATATTTAACGGTGTTCCAAAGGTGATTTTATAAAGGGTGTCAGAGAAACATATTGCTCTCATTCATTGTTTCTTTTTATCAGTATTCAGTGTTTTGGTGTGCACAGAACACCAGTGAATATGATCAAGAAAACTCCCAAAATTGCCCTGAGGGAAATAAAAACACCATTCATTATTATTTGCCTTTATCATCACAGTATGGCCAATTGTTTTGAAAAGATTTCAGTGGATTGTTTAAGACATAAAGTGAAAAATTAAAGATCATGGCTCAGAGTAATAAGCAGTTTCAACAAGATGGTAGAAAGGTCACGGTACCGTTTGAAACAAAGTAAAAATAGAAATTCACGATTTAGTCATTTACATGAGCAAATTGCAAAATGGTTGAGTGCATCATCTCCAGTCAAAAATGACAACTCGCATGTTAACACAAAGATTGCATACAATACAAAAGTTAAATACCAAACAATAAATTAGGTTCATAAATTAATTTGATAAAAAAAAAAAAAAAAAAAAAAAAAAAAAAAAACATCTTGAAGCATCAGCAGTAATAATTTAAATACAGAAAGCAGCTGTTCAACAATGTCATCTGTTGTCAGCGTCACTAAAAATGGCTACTCTGTTTTATTCCAGTGTTAAGCTAAACTCAAATACCTTCCTCTGTTCATCACAGTCGGGCAGCATCTTAGTCCAACTTAAAAAAGGCAACAGATGTTTCACAACCTGATCAAGTCAAACACAGAAGGCTTCCAGTGCATATTATTAACACACACACAGTAGCGGGCCATGATCTCTGAGGTTAATCCAATCTGTTGGCTGGAAGTTGAGCTTTGAAGCCCTTTCAGTAACTTTCATAACATCTGCAAAATATTTATGCCAGTTCCATGTCCCAAGTAATTTTACACAGTTCCTATTTAAATAATGTACATCATTCATTTTCATGTAAACAGAAGCAATTTTTCATCTTATTTATAAATCAGTCATCCAACTCCATGTGTGCAGTGAAATCTAAAGACATGTAATGAAATAACTACCAATCTATTGCTATGATGGACCATCTCATTCTGCAAGCACCCAAAAAACCCCAGAACAAAACAAAACAAAACAAAAACAAAACATACATGACGTCACTCTCCCATGCTTTACACCTTCACATCTTTAGTCTTTGTACACAGTTTGTTGACCGTGCCCTCTTTCATCATGCATTATATGCCTCCTCACGTGGATCCGTCTTACTCGCCTGTCTCCGCCCACAGCACCCTCCTCCTCTGACTGGCCAGTTCCCAGTGATGATCCAGAGCCTCTTGAATCTAAAAGGTGGATGCCTCCAGATCTGCTGTTTTCATAAATGAGGATATTGAGGGTTTCTTCAAAGATTCGAGCCTCTGGAAACTCAACCTGAAAACACAGAGTTTCAGATTAAGTTGTTTTGCTGTATCAAAGTAACCAAGTGTAAGTCACATTTTGCTGAGAAACATCAGTGACCTTAAGTTTCACTGTGGTGTTTGACCCTGGACACTTCATATAAAAGTTTTAGGAGTGTAATTACAGCGAGACATGTATCATAATAAATATTTTTGTGCCATTGGTGATTATGGTGCCAATGATGAATGGTTATTTTAAGTGCACTGATAAAAAAAAAAAAACCTGACAAACCCATCACTGCTGACACTGAAATTGGACTTGTAGGAAAGGAGAAAACATATTTTGCTCAACAGTCCAACTTTTCTAGGCAAAATTACAACCCCAAATAATAAATAGTTGCAAAAGCACTGCAAATGCCCATTAAAAATAATGCAGTAATATTAAAATGTATTTTAAGTTTAATTGTTGACAGTATTAATAACATTTCATGTTTTGTCTGGTTGACTTCAGTTCATTTGTAAATATACCAAAGTCAGAATTATAATCACCTGTTTAAATCACCCTTTTGAATTCACATTGTTATTTGATTTTGTCTCATCATTAGTTCTACATTGTGCCATTCTGACTTTTTCTTGGATATGCTGCAGCATGAATGTGAAGAAAGGTTGCGCATTTCCAAATAAAATGAATCTAACCATAAATAAATTGAAAAATGCTGTGTTCATACTGTCTAAAATGAAATACAGTTCAAATTTATTTTAATATCATTGCATTTTCTAAATTTGGAATTTCCACATTGTTCCCACCATTTCTTAGATGGGGTTGTGTATTATTAGATTATTATTAATATTATATTATTATTACTCAGAGTATATTTAAGACATTTTATAAAGTGACTGGAGGGAATCTTTGAGGAGTGACTCCACATGTTGTCATACTTACTTTGGTTTGCTTCTTCTCTGTGGCGTAGACAATGGAAGTGCAGCATACTTCAGCAATCTTGCGGCCCTCGCCGTAGAAAGACCAACAGCAAATTTCGTCCCCAAGCACATCTTTCACAAACAGGACGCGGCCATTAAACCGAAGGACAAGTTTGTCAAAAAGCTCAATGTTCTTCAGGAGGTTATCATCCGAGTTGCTGGACAGAGACAAAAAAAAAAAAAATTATCACCCACCGAGTGAACGGTTTGGTGTAGCTTGTTAAATAGTTTTTCATACTCTTGGTAGGACACATGCACAACATGTCAACTTTTTTGTTTACCTGGTGTAAGAGTACTTATTGTTTCCTCTGTTGTTCTGGAGCTTCACAACAGGCTTTAGAGATAAGGAAAAAAAGTAGAAAAATTAGCGAGGTAAATGGTGGTAATTTGTAATCCTTTGATTGAAAAAAAATTATTAGCACTGAAGAGTTACATTAGGTGAGTAAAAATGTTTCCACAGGTCGAAATATCCTGTTCTGCAAACTTTGACATGATTTTCCAACGAACATGCATAGTTGGGAAACCTCTCAGAATCAGCAACATGCTGAAGCTGCCTTCTCTGCACAACATTCTGCACATACAGTACGACAGGGGTTGATTTATTTGAATGAAAGTCTGTTTACCTTTCTACAAGTGGCAATCATCCTCTGTTCTTCTTTGGCTGAGGTGATCATCGGGATGCGGCACACGCTTTCAAAGACATCTTTTTGTTTCTGAAGGTGAACAGAAAACCAATATTAAAACAATTTTCTTTTACTACATTAACAATGTATCACTTATACTGTATTGTCAAAAAAATTAAGTATCTGATTAAATCCACAGATGTTATTAAGACAATAATAACTAAAACAATATTTCAACTTAAATAACATTCATTTTAAATAACATGTTTATTCTGTTGCAAAGTTTTATGACAACAATATGAAAAATATTTACCTGCATGGCACCGAGGCAATGCTGTACAAGTCCCTGGACACGATAGTACTGGGCCTCCTTCAAAACCTCATCCAGTTCTCTTTGGTCCTCAGGAAGTGGTACTGAGCCATCACGCAGAAAGTTTAAAACCAGTCCAAAATGTCGACCACACCTATCCAGAACTACCCAACCTGTGACGGGAAAATATGATGAATGACTGAAAGAAATACACAGTAAGATATAAGAGTGAAGCATAATGGAATGATTCATCACTACAATCAATTTTATTTAATATTATACGTGCAATAGATAAAAGTCCACACAACTGCCATCTAAACAATAACAATGCAGTTTCAGCAGGAAGGTTAGTACTCATCACTTAGACACTCACCCTCAGAGTCTATAGTGACCTCAGTGCCTCCATTGCATATGCTCCGCAACAGACTCTCTTCCTTGCTCAAAGTCTGGACAGTTGTATAATGTAGTGAGCCGCCCACATTTAATTTGACGTACTTGCTCCCCAGCAGACCCCGACTTCTGTGCTCCTCTGTGCTTTGACAGGCAGACTGAATAGAGCCGGCAGCATGACTGCCAACCGAAGCCTCAGCAGACATGGAGCTGAAGAGTCACTTCCTGACTGTAAAGCAGACAAACACATAAAAAAAACACACCTTGTCGTCACGAGTGAACATCAGCCCGTTTATAATACAAGTGTACCTAGTGAGCATATGTCTCATTGTGTGGTAACTATACGTCATCATCATACTGTACAGCCCTTTTATCGACTACATCCACAATACTAGCTTGTACAGTATATAGGCATTCTAAATTAAACTGGTATACCTGTGAGATTTTCCTTTTTTTATTTTTTTTAAAGATTGAGGTTCTTTCTACTGAAGCTCAGAAGCAAATAAAGCCCCCACCCACTATCTATCTACATATACATATATATACATACATACATACATACATACACACACACATACACACACACACATATATACATACATATATATATATATATATATATATATATATATATATATATATATACACATACACACATATAAAATCAAGATTTATGGTTCTAGAATGTAACAATAAATGTTGATATACAAAGAATATGGTTATGGTTACAGAATCGGCACTGCATTGACGTTAATCCTTATTAACAAAAATAATATTTTTCCACCACACCTTCCTCGGGTTCAATGTAAAATTGCACAGAAGACATGTCCATATTACATCTTAACTGCAAAGCAAGTAAGAGAATACCACAACGTGTTTAAGGCCACTACGTTTAAGGTGTGACTGTTTAATATATAACCCCATCCATACATGCATACAGGAAGTATTTTAAGATCAGCTCTTATCTATTAACTAAATTATCGCTCAACAGTATGACTTAAAGTTATCAAATTACCAGATTATGGTCATCCTACAGTGATATAAACCTGAAGACGTTATGAGTATCCGAAATATTGGCAAATAAAAAAAAACCCAACTGCACCACCCAGGCTAAAAACACAGTTAGCTTGAGAGAGATAGCACCGAAGTCTAACATCTGGCTAATATCTGATAATATTAAATTAATTTATAATATATTGCACTTACCACACTTAACATCCAAAGGAGCTGAATGAATGATCGTACCTAAGCTAAGATAGGAAAATGTATACAAGTTTATCAGTTAAAAGTGGCAGAGCAAATCAGACGACTGAAATTACAGCGGAGCTAGCTACCGTCTGACAGCTCATCTTAATAGCAGCTAAATCAAAGTGGCTAACAGTAGCTCCTCTGTTCAACTACGCATAAAGTCCACGACGTTCTTCTGTGTCCTGTCGTTCCTCGGGGAAGAAAATTAAAAACTCAGCATCAGAAAACATAAACTCCTTACGTAAGAACGGCCAAGCCCATTGCTGGCCATGAAGATAATTTTCCGATGCTAATAAGACAAGCTAGGTTAAATAGGTCAGTCACAAATGAAACTACAGTCTCTTCTTCTGCGGCTTCTTCTACGGTCAATAAGCGCTACATATGCACTTTACTGCTACCCTTTGGACTATAGATGGTAATACACCTCAAAGCATGCATCATGGTGCATGCAAAGAATTTTATAATAATGACATTTTTATGTTGCATTAAACTGTCACTGTATAATGATTATACAGTATCAGTTTAATGTAATATAAAAATGTCATTATTATAAAATTCTTTGCATAGGTTAATTTTGTTAATTAGTTAATATTTGATTCTGAAGCCCAGTCCTACTTTTTCTTAATACTCTCTTTTTTATTTTATTTTATTTATTTATTTTTAAATTTTCTTATACAGTCCCTTTTGCACTAAGTGTTTTGCTGATAAATTGAACTGAACTGCTAAACTGATTTTCATTGTTCCTCTGACAGTGACAATCAAGATCTATTCTATTCTATTCTATTCTATTCTATTCTATTCTATTCTATTCTATTCTATTCTATTCTATTCTATTCTATTTTGTGCAGTGTTAGGTGAAATGCATGTCTTGTTGTCTTCATCCAATCCAATCCACTTTATTTATATTGCACATTTAAACAACAAGAATGTTTCCAAAGTGCTGCACATCATAAAAACAATAAAACAATTAAAAGAAATACACTAAAAACAATAAATAAGCACATAAAACTACAATGCTATAAATGAAACAAAAAAGTCAATAGTTAAAAGTAAGTATATATATATATATATATAGATAGATAGATAGATAGATAGATAGATAGATAGATAGATAGATAGATAGATAGATAGATAAAAAGACACAGAGGACCATACAACTCACGCAAAGTTAAAAGCCAGAGAATAAAAGTGGGTCTTAAGTCTTAAGTTGTCTTCATGGTAAGTATTTGATCAAGAGTTTGCTGAGATTTTTACAATATAAAAATAATCTTATATATCGAACCATAGCTTAGCTTAATGATAAGCGTGGTTTACTTTGAGAAATGGTCAGGTCAGCCTCTGTGACATTTGTGCATTTGATTGTTCATTTATGAACTACAACTGTACTTCTTACCAGTCCGATGTTTCCAAAATTCTCAGCTTCAGACACAAAATGATATTTACAAAATGCATGATGAATTAGTATATATGTATATTTTTATAATCTCTACTGCTGTTTCTGGTTCTCTTTTTGTTGCATCCTCTATGATAAATACATTTTATTTTTAATATCATTTAACCTTTTTAGCTCTTTGACTTCTTGTCTTGTTGCATCTTTTACATCATTTTAATATTGGCACATCTTTGTCCACATTTTAGGTTGTTTAGACCTTTAAGTATGTTGATGTTAACATTTCCGAACACTTCCAGAGAACATTATTCTTCTGTTTTAACCCATAAAGACCCAAACAGCCACTGGTGACCAAAACCATCTACTGATCTAAATTGTTTAATACCTGTTGACCCACTAATCCTATCAATTCATGTAAATAATTTGTATAAAATGCAGTTGTCATCTTTTCATTGCTATCAGATATGACTCATTTGGACATTCAGAGGCTCTGTAGTGAACGTGGAAACACCGTCATCTTCTACAACACTGATTCACCAGTAAAACCCATGGAGTTGGATCAATGACAGTGGATGGACACACTGGGTTTATGTTCAGTTAATGATGGCTTGTGCTGAAAAAAGTCACTTTTTCTTCAGTTTTCTCTATTTTTGATACATTAATCCTCAACTTTACTCTGAGCTTTTATGAATATCTTCATGATTAGTAAATTAAATGTTGGAAAATACCAGATTTTCACACAAAATACAGAAGATAATATTATAATAAATGGTAATAAACCACTTAAGGATGGTTAAATACAGAGAAAAATTCATTTGGGAACTGCCACAAATGTCACACAGGGTCCTTATGGGTTAATTAGGAAAATGATGAATGAATGAATGAATGAATGAATGAATATCATCCTCTGATAGCTGGTGACTCAATAAAAACAGTTCTTTGGTCCTGATGTTAAGTTTAAGAAACAGAACATCAGATCCGTGTTAATCAGAGCCAACATGTACAGTAAATATCAAATTAATGATCATCAATTAAATTAAGACTGATGCAATAATCTTTAAAGGGGTCATATTTTGCTAAACCCACTTTTATTAGTCTTTGGTACATTTATTTGTGTATTTGGACCTTAATAGTTCAAATAGTTTGAAGTTGAACCCTCCAGGTGCTGCAAAGCTATCTTTATATTAATTTTGGCAAAAAATCAGGTGGATTTCTACAACTCGTTTTAATTCCTTCTTAATTTGTTACATCTATAACTAGTTATGTCACAACATTTGCACATATAAGGTCAAGACTTCTGATGAACATTTCTCCGAGTACAACATAATTATTTGTCAGCAGCAGTGGTTGTAGTCCATACTGAAAATATGTCCAAACTTCGAGCCGATTACCTAAAAGGGTCAGTAGTTGGTTGAACGGGACAGAGCAGTACAGCCAACAACCTGGAGGGGGTGGGGCATGAAGTGGCTCATTTGCATTTAAAGTGCCAGAGCTCAAAATGACCTTTCTGGTGTCATAACTCAGAAATAGGTTGAAGATGGGCCTGTGGAGTTGAATTAATGAAGAATTCAGACCCAAGCATAGCATTTACAGTTTATGTAGACCACAGGGAAATGTTTTAAAATGCATAATTCCATTTTAAAAAAAATGCAAAATATCACTCCTTTTATGTGTTTTGTCTGTGAACAAATGTAGGTGTTGCTGTCCTTTGTAAAAAATGAGAGGTCACATTTTACACCATTCAACAGAGACTTTATTTCCAGTTCAGCAAATAATTTACTGCCTTCAAAAGAGTGTATTCATATATGAAGCAAAGAAATGCTACTGATGATAAGAGAAGAATTAAGTCTACAAAGCAACAGTCTCAAGATCCTTAATTTGACACAGTGAATGAGACTAAATTCACTGCTCAAACAATCAGTTGTAAATAAATACATAATGCATCACAGCAAGCAGCCAAGTTCGTAATTTTTCATCAACATAGTGCATACAACATCAAATCTGATAACAATGATAACTGTCAGTAACTATAATGATAATGGCAAGATTGAGCAGAAGCAATATAATTTACAATCAGTGCATGCTCTAAGCATAATGACATTCATGTCCTCACCTTTTCTTATATGTCATGTGACATTGGGTGATGATGCACTCCAGAAACAGCAAAGAATAAAAGAAACACTGCCTTTTGTAAACACTATTGCAACAACAGATGAAACACTTAGGGACATTAAATTATTTAACATTATATTTTGGCACTGAATTTTCATTATACTGATAATGAAAATATATAACCTCCCTCCACCAAGTATAAGTGTATATATGAGGCTTATATATATGTGTAATCAAGTATATATATCAACCTCAATCAATATTAAGTCACGTATTTACATTCAGTTTGTGTGTATGTGTGTGTTTTACACAGAAAAAGACAAAGTGAAGAAGAGAGAAAAAGATGGCTGGTCTCAAACTTTTTCTAAAGATGGAAATGACGCTGTTCTTCAGGTTTTATATAATATATAACATGAGCCACATTAAAAGAAAACATTCAGTGTGTGCATGTGTGCGAGTTTGTACTGTATGCTCATGACCGTAACTTTTGATTGTTACAAATAACGTATTGCCAAGTTTTTGTATGTTTTGGCCTCATAGTAGTTGAACTTAATAAATACATGTAGTTCCCTTTACCCTATTTTCTTCTCCTGTTCTAATGCCTCACATGTTGTTTCACATTTTTTCTTTGTCAATTTCATACTCATCATAAGGCACCAGTCCTAATGAAACAGAAAGAAGGATCCACGATTGGCAGACCATAATATAAGTGCAACGAATCAAAATAAAGCACTTTCACAATGTCATGAAAACACAGAAAGATAATGTAAAATAAATAAATAAATAAATAAAGGGTAAAAGGGGAGTGAGGCCTTGTAATATTAAGGAATTTGTCTTCCAATAGAATTTAAATCTTTCTGTGTTTTTTTTTTTTTTTTTTTTTAACTCTCACCCGGACTTTTTCCCTCTAAATGGATACCTCATACTCCCGCGTATCCTGTAGTCAGAGGAAGAAAACAATCAGTTAAAAAACAGTTCAATAAAATGTCTTCTAACATCTCTTAACATATACAGAGGTGAAGTCCTACCCTTCCAGTGTGTCCTTAAGGGTCTTCATATGAAAAACACCATCAATATGATGGTTAGTTTCTTATAAGAGATGAAATTCAGTGTTTCCTCCAAGATCCAAACAGCCATCAATGACCAAAGGTATCTACTGATCTAAAATGTTTCATGAAGTTTGAATCACTAAGCTTATCAACACAATGAAATAATTCAGATAAAATACAGATTCTCAGCTTTTCATCATCATCAGATTAGACCTATTTAGATGTTCAGAGGTTCCGTAGTGAACGTGGAAACATTGATATCTTCGGCAACATTATTACACCAGTAAAAAGTATGTAATTTGACAATTGACAGTGAGTGTAAATGTTGATTTTTATGTTAGGTTTTGCTGAAAAAGTCAATCTTTGTTAGTATGTTTGCAATATAATGATCGGTAAATTTAATATAGGAAGATACCTGATGCAAGTGGCATCATCTAAATGCAGAGGGTAATATTATGGATAAAATGGTGATTAATCACATAAGAAATATTACATGTGGAGAAAAATTGATTTGGAAGTTGCCAAAAAATAGTTCTAAGTCTGTAAGGGTTAAACATGTGCAAAAATATTAACATAGCAATAGAAATGACCATGTGCAGTAAACACTGGTCAAACCCTTTGTAATTATATTTTACGTATATGGGCACCCATGTATATTCCTTAGTTTTAATGATAGTATGTTTGTTTGTGAGTAGTTTTGAAAATAGGAATGCAATGAGGTTGTACCACATAAGAAAATTTAAGGACTTTGGGGTGAACCACTAAATTCTTGAGATGTTGTACAATAATCTGATAGAAAGCATATTGAAAGTGTCTTTTAACACGGTAGGTTGTTACAAACACTTGGATGTTAAATGCAGAGAGAGGTAAATAGTGCAAGAAAAATAATCTGGAATCCACAGAAGATGCTCTAGACATAACAAGTGATGTGTTTCATCTAAAGAACTCCGACTGAGAAGCACAATTACAATTTCGCTGTTAAATTGCTGAACTAGGTTATTTGCCTCCAGTCATGGACAAGGTCTTTTTTTCATTGCTGATTAAGATTTTTCTACAAATTCTGTTTCTGTAGCTTTTAATTATAGCATGTTTCTTTGTGTGGAACCAAGTGACATCATCCTAACATTCTCTCTTCTCTGAGCTGCCAGTGATGTCTCTTAAGCTTCAACAAGATCAGAACTGTAGTAATTTTCACCTCTTGTAGTAGTTTTTTATTTGTTCTTGCAGAAAAGGTGAGGTGTGTCAAAAAAGGTGGTGTGTATCAGGTCCAGTTCACTGAGTTATCTCTAGTTGGTATTTTACTACATTTACCATAAACTGCAGCTTTTTTGATGGTTAAAATGACAAGTATCATATGAGTGACTAATAGCATAATTCTCACATTTACAGCTATGGAAAAAATTCAGAGACCACTGCAATTTCCTGTGGAATCAGCATGTGTGTATGTATGACAGCCATTCCATTCCTGTGTCTGTTGTATTCCAACACAAGCACACCTTATTCTACTGAATAAACACCTGATCTATGTCTTATTTAAGAAGGAGAAATATAAGCACCACTACTGTGGCCATCACTATCTTCTTACAATAGGCAAAAACAGTGCTATTAATACTGTAAAAGTAATTGGAATCAAGAAATAACTATTGAAAACTACTGGACAACTGCTCTGACAATGTTCCCAAATTCGGAGGACTGGTTTTTCTATCAGGACAATGCTCCTGGCCTCAGCTTGGTCAATAAGGGTGTGGATGATGGACCACCAGATGAAGACCCTGTCAAGGCCAGCCCAGTCTCCAGACCTGAACCCACTTTGAAAATTTCTGGAGGAAGATGGATGGTCACAGCCATGGAACATTACTGAGCTTCTTGAATTTCTATGTCAGCAGCTGCATAAAGTCATCCAACAGCAATGGAGGAGAGCCAAGACACGTGAAAGCTGTCATTGAAAATCAGGGTTTTTCCACCAAATATTGATGTCTGAACTTTTCCCAAGCTACAACATTAGTATTGTGTTGTTTAGAAATGAATATGAACTTGTTTTCATTGCATGATTTGAGGTCTGAAAACACTGCATCTTTTTGTTATTTTGACCATGAGTCATGTTCTGCAAATACATGCTCTAAATAACAATATTTTTATTTGGAATTTGGGAGAAATGTTGTTGGTGGATTAGAGAATAAAACAAACATGTTCATTTTACTCAAACATACCTATAAATGGTAAAATCAGAGACAGTGATCATTCTGCAGTGGTCTCTTATTTATTCCAGAGCTGTATATCTCTTTGCCCGAGTCTAGACGTAAGGTCCGGTGGGACACACTAGAAAAGGTTGGACTTCTCTTCTCTAGCACAAAAAGTACTTTGTCTTTTACTCACCCCTGCCTCATAAAGAGGGTTGTTGAAGTCAGACTCCACTGTAATGGGACTGTAGGAGTGTGTGTGAGACAGAGATTTCCAGAAGAGCGGCTTCCATTCTAATCTGCAGATGCTATAGGTGAGGAAAACAACGTTATTTTTGACATATTAACCGATGAATCCCCTTTACCTATCAATGTTATCTGACGAAGAGGATAGAATTAGAAATATAAGCAGTTATAGCCTATAAGTAAAGTATACACTGAATCAAAAATGATGTTGCTTTTGTTATTCAGGGTACTTACTTTGTATAGTACATGTAAATTCCTCCAATCAGGAGTATGACCAGGATGATCGGCAGAATTATTGCCAAAGCGATATTCTCACTCAGGATCTGATGGGATGGCTCAAATGACTGGGACACTAGGAATGGATAAAATAATGTGTAAAACCTGCTCTGTATATTTGACGCGATTATTGACCTAAGATAACAAAATAGAAGAAGAAGAAGAAAAGAAAACTCACCTTCTAATTTACGATCATCCAAAAGTTCTTCATATGCCACTATTTAAAATGTAAAGAAAGAGGACATAGTTTTTTTATAATATACCTGCCAGTCCTAAATGAAGTTTTAAGATCTAAATAGTATATTTTTATGCTCTATTATTAGAACAATGCGGTATGTTCTAACTTTACCTTTGCAAAACGGTGGCGGGCTGTTCCACTGAGACGGATGACCAGGAACACAGCTGATAATAACCTCGCCAATAAGTTCATAGCCCTCATAGCAGAAGAAACGCAGGGTTTCTCCCGCCTGGTAACTGTGCTTGTATAAGGTCTGGTAGCCATTGTCTGGGACGCCGGGGTTCGGGCACGGGTCATATTTCACTGTTCAGAATGACAGGATCAGACGACGGTCACATATTTACACTTGATTTCAACTTACTAACAGGTAAATGTGGAAGACGGCTGGACAGGGACTTACAGACACACTTTGGGCTGCGGTCGCTCCACTTTGGGGTACCAGTGTCTCGTCCATGGCAGGAGATTTGGCTGGGACCTTCCAGTTGATAACCCTGGTTACAGGAGAAGCGGACGACAGTTCCGACTGCAAACCCTGCTTCAGGGCGCACTGAACGTGCTCCGTTCACCACCTCACCTGGATCAGGACACTGCTGGACTGTAGGGGAAAAAGAAGACACATAAGAGTGATACAGATGCAGATGTATTTTGGATGGGTTTGTTCTCCTTTATTTGTAGGCTGCATAGTGTATGAACAATATGTTTGTACAGTCATGGAAAAAATTATTAGGAAGGTCATCAGAAACAATGGTTATGCAATCAAGCACTACGAGGGCTGTTCAATAAGTTCATGGCCTCACCCAGAACAGAACAACACAGACTGATAATTTATATTTTATTTTTCAACATAATCTCCATTTACAGCAATGCACTTGGTCCATCGATGTTCAAGCATCACTATCCCATCACGAAAGAATGTAACATCCTGTATTATAACAACCAGTATTTCTGGGTGAGGCCATGAACTTATTGAACAGCCCTTGTAACTCCTGTGTGTATCATGTGACTAAAACAGATGGAAAAGAAAACATGAAATGCCTAAAAGCACTGTTTTGGCAGTACAATGCCATAGCTATTGATGTAAGAACTGAAGTGATTTTGGTTATTAAGAAAACCATGGAAACTCAGCTCTTAAATTAAACTCTTATGAGCTATTTTTGTCGGTATCATTGTATTTGTCCAAACAAATGTACTTTTAGTTGTACCAGGCATTAAAATGAACAAGAAACTGAAGAAAACAAGGGTGGTCTAATAATTTTTTCCATGACTGTATGTGTAAAAAAGCGAGCATAGGCACAGACTTGCAGCTGATTGGTTTGTGATTAAGACAACTACCTAAGGAGCCAATATGGTGCTGCTATGATGCAGAGGGAATACTCATGCTCCTGTCGTCTAAACTGGAAAACCTCCAGACTTTAACTCTCTTTGGTTTGGCTCTTTCTTGGTTCAGATTACTGTGGCTATATTTTTTATAGACAGATTTGTTTATTATTTTGTTCTTTGACAACCCTCTCTTCCATCATCTCCTCTGTCCTTTTTTCATTGTCGATTATAATTCTATCCTGTTTCTTTGTGTGGGAGTAAAGACATTTTTCTAATTCGTGGATAGCAAACCTCAACTTAACCATATGTCATTTTAAAAGCAACATTTTCAAGTGAAGAAAATCACACAGTTTATCATAAAACAGCTAAAGATGTTGCATAAATGATGTTATTTGAACTTTCTCTGTTCTCTGCTCCTTTGCTCTGAGCTGCCAGTGATGTCCCTGAAGCTTCAACAAGACTAAGATCACAGTGATTTTCACCTCTTTTAGTACTTTTCCAATTTCACTTACTTTTTCACAGAAAAGGTGACAAGGTGATAGGCCTTTTGGTGTTAGTTCTAACTCCTTACACTGCAAAAAACAGCCCTACTAGAAGCCTTGCTACTGGATAATTGTAGCTTACTTTTAGTTGCAATATATTAATATGATGAAAATAGACATATCCTTTAAAATTAGATAATTTGTCTAGGGAAAATCCTGTTTGATAAGATTATTTTTGTTTAAATTCCCTGACACAAGTCTTTATCTTCAAGTATGTTCTTTTATGTCTTTTTGCAAACAATGTTTAATATGAATAAATATGTATAATATATTTATTATATACACACACACACACATATGTGTGTGTATATATATATATATATATATATATATATATATATATATATATATATATATCTCACACGGCTATATTTTATTATTCTGTCTGCTGTTTGGGACATGGGAAAGATGATAATTTTTCTGGTGTGTCTTGGCCACCTCTATATATCACAAAACAAAAAAGAACAGAGAAACAACAGTCACGTAAAAGCCAAATGTTCATACTCCTATACTGTATTTGTTGTTATCTCCTTGGAGAACATGCTGCTGTGTTCCTCACCTTTAACGCAGGTTGGTGGACTGCTGCTCCAGGACAGGTCCCACTGGCAGGTGATGATGTCAGAGCCGCTGATGTCATATCCCGGCTGGCACTGATAGGTCAGCACGCTGCCCCTCACAGGGGACGTGTGGGATGAGCTGATCCAGCCAAACTCGATCTGAGGGAGCGTAGGGCAGGTGTCGTTTGGCTCAACCTCTGCACAACACGGAAAGACACAGGGAAGCAGGTTGGTCATGACCTCGTCCTCAAACATGACACAACTTTTTTTTTATGCAAAAGAATGTGCATAGTGTATTGATGAATGTATAAGGCATTTACTTGAGTACAAATTCGAGGTACTTAGACTTTACTCTAGTATCTCTATTTATTACAACTACTACATCTCAGAGGCAAATGCTATACTTTTTCCTCTACTACATTTGTCTGACTGGTTCATATACAGCAGGGGGATCAAACTCATTTTTGTTCAGGGGCCATATTTAGCCCAATTTGATCTCAAGCAGGCCAGACCAGTAAAATAATGACTCAATAACCTATAAATATTGACAAATCCAAGTTTTTCTTTTTGTTTTAATACAAAAAAAAACCCCAATTAAATTATGAAAATAGTTGCATTTTACAAAAAAAATGTGAAAAAAACTGAAAAAACAGAAATTTCATTTGAAAAATTAATGCAATTTTAACAATATTATGCCTCGATTTAGTATTTATACATGTACATTACACACAATGTTACATAAACATTTGCGAACAGACAGAATATTGTTAAAATTTTGGAGTTTGGAACTAAAATTTGAACAATTTCTACAATATTATATCTCTTATTATTAACACAACTACAGATCACAGTGGATCCATAAATGCACAAAACATTTAGTAACAGGCAGAATGTTGTTAAAATTGCACATTTCAGGTTGTTCATGTTTGTTTTTATTTATGTATTTATTTGCATTTTATTGTGAAAGAATAGTTTTGCAAATGTAAATATTTTCACAGTGTAATGTGAAAATTTGTAGTTGTCATTTTTTATGGGTTATTGTGTTGTTATTTTTATTGTAGATCACATTGGTTTGTATGTGGAACCTGAACCAAAATGATTTGTACAACCTTGACTGTTCAGGTTAATTTTTGCACTTTCATCCTGGAACCTTTGGCTTTGGATTTGGCCCCCGGGCTGCATGTTTGACACCTGTGATATACAGTTTTTCATTCCCTTCTTGTTGAGAGAAAACCATGTATCTGCACACATGTTGATTCTGAATTATTGTTAATCTTAATGATTAACTGTTCTCTTAATAGGTTGAGAATATTTTACCCCTTTTTATTTACTTAAACTCTTTAAAAACTTTCACATATTATAGAATAAGTATATGTATAGAACTATAAAATATAAGTAAAAAGTGTATGATAAAAAAAAGATACAAAAACTGTACAAGGGACCAAATAGTATACAGTATCAACACAAAGACCAAATATTCATGATTTGGGCTGAAAATTTCTTATAAAGCTCTGGTCTGCATCATTTGTAAAACAGTTCACACTGAGGCAAAGAGATAAGATGGTGTATCATTTCCATAGCGATGACGATGATGATGTCTTAATATATGGATGAGGATGAGGATAGTATTTTACTTACTACAGCTGCTTTTCTGGTATTAATGAAATAGTGAAAACATTAAAAAAAGATTGATATTGCCTCTACAGAGCAGAGAAAACATGCACTATCAATACACTTTTTATCATGCGAGCAGCTGATAATAAGGCTAACAGATGAGCAACAGCCCATAAATGCAGAGGAAAATACATACAACATAGACTCAATGTTCCAAAACCATCAGTAATCTTGGTTTAAGTAAAAAAAAATCATAAATGAGCTCCACAGGTCCACTCACCACGATAATGGATGAGGAAACCTTGGCTGAAGATGAAGCTGGAATCATCTGGATCACTCTGAAACTGAATGGTGACCTCTGACCCTCCAGACACCACCTGGAAGCGCTGTTTGGAGCCCAGGTACTGCCCGATCACATGGGACATCAGATCACGGCCGTCGAACACAGTCAGCACATCAGTGTGGCGGATATTTAAGCTTGAAGAAAGAAACACAAGTATGAAAAGGAATAAGGTTTAAAATCCACAGGGATCCTGTTGTTTATGGAAAACAGTCCACCCATTCTGCGCTTTTTTATTCGTCAGTACAATGTACAGAAAGGAAAAGCAGCAGGTTATGTAAAACCTGCTGCTTTACAAAGGATCTCCAACTGATCCATTTGTTTTCATCCTTAACATACGGCACTGAAACCCCCTGATGTGCAAGTTTAGAATCTGGCAGTAAGAGGCGATGATTCAACACAGGAGATAAAAACTTTTTTCAATTTACAAAAATGGGTTCTGATTGATTGTAAAATATTCTGTTGCATCACTGGCTCTGTTGAAATAATTATTAAATATATGCAATATCTTCTTGGGCTCTTTGTCAATTAGAAAATAAGGGCAACATCTGCAAGGCACTCGAGGGATTATGACACAGTATTTGCACGGTTACTGCGTTTTGTAATTGCTTCATGACAAATGTTTAAGGGAGAAGGCAGTACGTTAAACGCGGGTTAGTTAGCATTTAATTGCAAGCTATTTAAAACAGCAGTACTCACATGTGGACATCCAGTTCAATGCGTTTCTCCTCATTACCGTGGATCTGCCATACACAGTCTAGACCCTTGGAGTAGCTCTGGGGCCAATCAGGAGACAGGATGGTACCCGAGGGCTCGGTCAGTTCTCCTCCACACAGAGCTAAGAGTGAAGATGAACAAAAAACAGGTATAATTAAAAAGATATAGGTGATATAATTAAAAAAACAATAGAAGCTGCATAGAAATTAATTATAAATGGAGCGATTCAATAAAATAAAAATTAAAACACATTAATCACTTTGCATAGGCATCAGTCCAAATCTGTTTAAAATGACAGTCAAAATGACTATTAGAAGACAAGATCTGTATTGGTTCATAAATCTCATAAGTCATTTTTATTGTATAGAACTGTATGTCCTACATTATTTGAAATATCATTGGGATAATACATAACCAAATGCTATCACCTGAAAACCTAAACCTAAAATTGTCCAAAAGGAATGTATTTCTATTGGGTAAATTTGACCTGATGGTTGTTATAGGTATGAACATACACACAGTTAAGCCTGACATTATTCATACCCCTGTCAAAGGAGTTTTTGATTTTTCTAATTTATTTAATAGCTCTCCACCAAACAAAGGGGTAGATAATACAATTAGGCCTACAGCCACACACCATTTCATTTTGGATTATAACCCAAACACCTTTTAGAGTGTGATAATAAAAACATCACCACATCCAAATGTATTCAACCCAATCCATCCATTCCAAAAGAGTTCTAGGTAGAACCCTACTGAGAACTTATGAATGGTACTCAGTGAAAGGGTTGCAGCAAGGAACCCTTCCAATCTCAAGGATCAATCTCTGAAGGAAGAGGGTTTTTTTTTTTTTTTTTTTTTTTTTATACCTTTATTTAACCAGGAAGTCCCTTTGAGATTATGACTCTCTTTTGCAAGGGAGACCTGGCCAAGGTAGCAGCCATACAAAGTCCAAACAACATAAAACACATACATGATACACAATGAACAATAAAACACAAAGACTCATAAAGACTTCTGTAATAAACTTGTGTAATTACAGGAATTGTTTGGAGGCTGTTATTGCAAATCGAGGCTTTGGAAATGATTATTGAAACAGGTTCTGAATAATGTTGAACACAATGATATTTGTTTTTGTGTTAAAAATGTTTAAGCTGTAATCCTAAAAAAAAAAAAAAATTACACATGGATGAAGGTTTTCCAATGTTTCTATTGTTGGTTTTGGGATGAAGAGCTACTGTATTAATGAAAAAGAGAAAAAACTGAAATTTTAAATTGACAGGGGTATGAATAATTTTGCGTTTAACTGTAATTTTAATTTGGATTTATCTTGGCTGTTTATTAAAAATATAGTCATGCACAAAAGCAGCTTTGGGTAAATTATACCTGCTGCACAACAATTACAGTTTTAACACTAACCGTGATTCATGAAAGTCTGTCTTTGAAAAAATTTGGACCTATTATCAGTAAATTTTCTTGACACTATTTTTTTTAATTTTAAACATGGTTATATCTACAGTTTTGCAAAACTGTAAAAACAGTTTAGTATTTTACAGTGATTTAATTCATACATATCCTTAAAATCACTCATGTTTTTGTGTGTTTTTTGTTCATTTTGGTTTGTTTTCTTGATTATTTCAATCACACGTGTTCATTTGGCTGTTGTTTTCTTTAGTCTTATTGATTTTTTTGTTCATTTTCTTTGGTTTCCTGTTGTTTTAAATAAACGCTGGTTTTTCCAACATTAAATCAAATCACTTATTCAAATAATTGTGAGTAATATATTAATTAAAAAACACAAAGAGTTTGACAAACTTCTCAAGAACTGTTTAATTTTGCAAATTTAAAATGTTGGTTTGGTGAGAGGTTTTGTGTTACAAACATTTTCCTATTTGGAGATAATTAAAACCCTGAGAAACACACAAACAGCAAAAACCCAAACAAACAAAAAAAAGTTACTATCATCTTCTGTATCAGCTCTTGCTTTTCTGTCGGCACACATATCTCGTAGCATATGGCTTTCTCGATATCTTTCTGTCACTTTAACGCTTGGTTGACATTATAGCACCTGTGTTTTCAGTTGGTCTCTGACTCCGTGCAATATTTCTGCCAGATTCTCTCTTCTACAGCCTCTCTGTTTTCACAGCATGCCAACAAACCAGCAGGTGACACAGTCAGTGTGACTGTAGTCTTCATGTAACGACAGCTTGATGCTCCAGGAACTATTCACACACGTCATAGCTGAGTCTGAACATTAAGGATTCACATTATTTTCTGTCAATTACACGGCAACTGAGTGCAAAATCACACTTGTCTTCCCAGTGCTCATTTACAGGCAGGGTTTAAAACAACTGCAAATGAAAAAAAACAAAAGAAATCAGAAAGAAAATGGAAGTTAAACCCTAAAATGTCACTGCACATCATACTTTACAGGCAGTACAGACCGCCTCATGCTATGAATGTAATGTAAATGGGAAAAGACATGCATACACTGCTTTTTCTTCATTCATTCATTCATTTTCTGAACCCGCTTTATCCTCACTAGGGTCACGGGGGTCGCTTGGAGCCTATCCCAGCTACATAGGGGCGAAGGCGGGGTACACCCTGGACAAGTCACCAGTTCATCACAGGGCCTGTTTTTTCTTTTCTTAGTTAATTTATTTTGGTGCAACACTGAAATACAGTATCTATCAGATATCTATCGCCCCTAAAAATTGAAGTTTAAGTGTATGTAGATATAAATGATAAAACAATCTCTTATTTTTAGCTGCAAAATACCTATTGAACTGGCTTCATAAAAGAAACACCTATGCAATGGTATGAAGAAGTTTTTAAGGTGTTGCCATTGGAAAGGCTTATGACAACCTTTTTTTGACCTGTAATGGATTACTTGCTCACAGATCTGAGTAAAGTCATTCAGAAAGGGAAGGGTGCATTGGATTTGAGATCAACTTAACAGTACATATATAATTGACTGACTGACGATCACAGCTAATACATGATAGTATGAAGTAATGTTGTATATTATATAAATGCACTATTTTGTCAAATTTATTCAGTTTGCTGTTAGTTTTGATTAGTCCCTCATGTGTTTTTTCTTCTGATCTAAGGCTACTCTTTTCAGTTACACTGGTCTACAAGGAAAATGCTTCCAGAATAAGAGTAATGAAATTTTACCACATGAGAGTCACTGATAAAGAAAAATCAAGTAAAAAATGCTGGTTGGCTGAACTTTCCAAGATACAGCCTTGGGTCAAAATGTGAAATTCAAGAATTAACAAGAGAATGGGTTTGACTCAAAAGGAATATTTGTCTCAGAGCTACAAGATCTACTTCAAAACACTGTCTGCACATTAGAATACGTTCACTTTACAGGTTCTATTTAGTGGAAGATTTATAAAACTATTATATAAATGTACATAAGCCAATATATATGTGAAATAACACTTAATCATATACCTTGAAAACATCAGCAAACCGGCACTTTTGTCATTTATTTTCCAATTAATCTTTTTAAAATACGTAAAATTTAGCACATTTAATCTCTGAAGCAAATCATTTCTAAAAAAGCGTAGACCAGTGTTATTTATGATACAACTCAAGCCCACTTCCGAAGCATACCTCTGCACACAGGCTCACTGTCGTTCCAGTGGGGATTGCTGGGATCGACACACTCGATCGTTGCTGAACCTTGTTCCATGACGAAGCCTGGAGAGCAGGTGAAGGTGACTGTGGTGCCCAGCTGATATGTAATGTCACTGCTGCTGAAGTTACCGTGGGGCATGTAGGGCTCCCAGCAGTGCTCATCATCGAAGGCTAAGAAAAAACAGACACAAAAAAAAGATGAAAAAGAGTGTGAAGGTTTACACAAAGTATTTCCCTCTTTTTTATGTGTATCTATTGAGAAGTGTTAAATGTTTCAGCAGTGAGCATCTTCAAAGCTTAAAATAAACCCCATGGATGTGGGAGTGGGCAGACTTTAAGCACTTCTGTGGCTCATTATGGCCCCATGAAAAACAACAAGGATCTAATGAGCAGGAAGACTTGTTTCTTGAGGAGGCAGTGGCCTATTAAACTCTAGTCCCACTTTGAAATGTGTAACATATCAATTATCTTATTTATCACACAATTATTAGATTAGAAAGTCTCCTCTTGAGAGACTTGTACTGAGATAAAAATAAGCGGAAAGATGTGAAAGATCACTTCAGAGGATTTTGAGATCAAATAATCAGCAGTTTCAGGTTATTCAGTGATGAATCACATCTAATTTTTCTTCAGGCAGAATGCTGACCCTGGTGTTGAACAATTATACAGCACCAAGGTTAACAACGTGCTCTGTGGTGAAAAAAGTGAAAAAAAAAACCCCCAACAAAAAACAGTATAAGTGAAAAGGGGCCTAATGGAAGGGCTCACCTTCATAACGCAGCGCCAGCAGCAGAGGGATGGATGAAGAATCAGCTGTGAGCTCCAGGTACAGAGTGGAGCTCTCACTCAGCAGCCCACGTTCAGGGACGTCATCCAGGTCTGAGTCAAAGAGCGGTGAAGACAGAGAACTGTTTCCACTGCGCACAATTAACCTAAGAGGGAAAACAACACAAAGATGCCAGTAGTAAGCTCTAATAAATGTGCACAGACAGCAGGTATATCAAGTTGAAATATGGTGTGATATTAATAAGATATATGAGGGTTTTTTTTGTAACAATTTGAATAAGACAATAAAACACTTCATGGGTTTATTATTACATTATTTACTAACTTACTTAGTATTTATTACCTTCATTATTATGTATTTATCATGTTTACATTTGGAACAGTCGTTAGCTGTATAATATAGCTGTAGGAATGTAATTTTAAATCGCATTAGTATGCTTGAAATAATCAATAATTAAAGCATCTAAATGAATTCTTTTTGACTTCCTCATATGTTCTGGTCCCTTGCGGCCTTGTGCCTCCTCCTCCTCCTCCTCCTCCTCCTGTGTGACTAACTCTTTTTAGCTATTTCATCTATGCAAACTACTATGCATGAGCTCCTGCACCACATTAAGGACATGACGAATAGAAATGCTTTTCCTAATTATATTTCAGTTTGGTGATGTAAGTGCAGAGCAGGGAACTGATGTCTTTTGCCATTATTATTTTACAGTTATTTGACTAAAAAATACGATTGCAATGCTGAACTGTGGAATTGTATAATCCCAAAAGGCTACATTAGATATGTTAGACTGAGTGACAGTGAACACAGACTGTTTACAGTGTAAAAAACACATAAAATGAACATGTTTAATTGGGAATAGGGATGTAATGATATGAAAATTTCATATCACGGTTATTGTGACCAAAATTATCATGGTTATCATTATTATTGCGGTATTGTTGAAACTGTGCTCAAAATGTTCAAAAAGTACTTATACACACACACTGAAATAATTTAACCAAGTTTTATGTAAAAAAAATAAAAAAATAAAATAATTATCACAATGTACCTTCTGTTGGCAGAAACATTCAAATATTAACCCTTAGGGGTCTGAGCCTATTTTTACTTGCCATTTTATACTATATACAGAAATGTTTACTATACCCATGTTTGGTATCTTTTTTTTCAGCACAACTTCATCTATATCATCTGCCTATTATTTTTTTCACTTTAACCTACTATAAAAAACATACAAGGCCAGAAAACACAAAAAAATATAAAATCTGATTTGAAATATTTATATACTTTATTGCATAAATAACACAAAGATGCTTAAAAAAACTTTTCAATGACTTTAAAAGGGAATATTGGTTCCAAATATTAGGTATACACTATCAAAATTGTAATAAATTAAAACTACACTCAAATATTTGACATAAAAGCAGATCTTTACATAGGGTTTTTTCCCCTAAAAGTGCGGTAATTAAACACGGTTATCGTGATAATTAAATTTCAACGCTAATACTAAGTGTCTGCAATTTTACCGCGGTTTATCATTATACCGGTAATTGTTACATCCCTAATTGGGAAACTATGAATTTTCATTGATAACCAAGCAAATAGACTCAGCAATAATCATGATATGGCTTTCATTTTGTAGCTCCTACCTGAGGGATAGGAGGACATAATAGGAAGGCGGCTCTCATCTGAGTGTTCTACGCTGCAAAAAACCTGTTACAGGAAGAAATATACTTACTTATCGTCATCTTCATCCAGTGCAATCCTCTCAAAGTGGAGGTGGAGTCGGTGGCCCTCTTTAGCTTCTATCAACCAGTGGCAGCTCAGGTTATTTCCATTACTGTGGTTGCTGACAGAGGGAGGCGGTGGAGAAAGTATGCGACCCACTGTTGCATTGCGGATCCACCCTCCACAAGACACAGCTGTGGAAAAGTCACAGCAGATTAATGTCTACCACAATTCCACCCCTACCGACAATGAAGCGCTATCTACACTGGAAAGTTGCCTCACTGACCGACACACTGAGGCTCCGCAGTGCTCCAGTGTGGGTGAGTAGCATTGACACATGTTGCCACCTCATGTCCGCGAACCTGGAAACCCGGATCACAGTGGAAGTGGGCCTGGCCTCCAGGATGGATGTCAGTCACTGTCACTCCTCCGCCCTCTGGGGACTGAGGGAACGGGCAGGATAGCAGAAACGCTGTTCCAGAAAAACACACACCAAATGCAATTTCATTTAGATAAACATCAAGGAAACTAAAGGTCAGAACTGTGTTTTTTATAGAAACAGACTGTGTTTCTCTTTTGCCAACTGAAAAAACCTTGTACAATATACACAGCCCTAGATTATGGTAATATATTCATGCACCTCCATCCACCTTAAAGCCTCTTGATGCAAAATGCAAAGTGTTTCATCACAGGTAACACTTTTCTCTCTCACATATGCATACCACATGAAAGGTGGTATAGTTCTCCCTAAGAAACACACCAAAATAACTGTACGTGGTTTCCCATAAAGTTGGAATAATTTTGATTTCAGACACATTCCTCTTTTTATTCCTATTTAGACACATCAGTAATCACCTTTAACCATAGGTAATGATTACATAGTAACACTTTATCTATCAAGAATAAATCACTTTGCAACATTAATTTCATGAGAAGAGGTAAAAATGTATTATTCCAACTTTATTGGTAACATTATATGTTGTTTACAGTGTTTATCTAAAAAGTTGTCCTCCAATAACTGCTCAGTCCTCTCTCTGGTGACAAGTAAACAAATACACTTCAGATCACAAGACATTTTAATATTGTTAACATTAGCATCATTTCCTTTTCACACTGAATTTAGATACTCTGCATACAAATGAAAGGAGCTCCAAAAAATGATCAACCTATAGTTTCTCATTTTACTTAAACTGCATCAAATGACATACTTGAATTTTCTTTACAATGAAAATGTATAAAGGTTAATTTTTGTACACTGGTCTCTTAGTCTAAATAGGACAACTTGTTTAAATGTAGGATTTAATAAAAAAAAAGACAAATATTTGTGGTAAAACTTTAAAAATGGCATTTTATTTATTTATTTTCTGACTAATCTAGTCTCCCTGTGCACTTATCCTCTTACACTTCTACTGAAGCTTGAATCCTCATGAATATTATTATAAATGTCTTACTTTATCCTTACTGAATTAATCACAGTGTGAAACCTCTTACTGGTGTGATTTTGCTTGTAAGTAACTTCAGTCTTTTTAACAGTTAGAAAGACTGTGAATCGTGGGCGACAACGGTAAATCACACAAATGTAGAGATAAATTGCGTTAACATATGAGAATGCATCATTTGTCATCATTTATGTGTCACCTGAATACTGAAATTTACCTTGATAGTGCAGGCTGAACACGCCGTGGTTGGTATGGTGGAGGCTGCGATAGTGAATGTACACCTGATTGGTTGTACTGCGGATCACCTGACCCTCCTTCATTAGAGTCTCATTGGCCAAAAGTTCAGGCCCTGAACCTCCGTACCCCATGATTGTCAGAGACTCCTCCTTAGACAGGTTGACCTTCTTTACCTAAAGAAAAAAAAAGGGAAATGGTAAGTGTCCTGACAGCTGTCTTCAATAGATTATCCCTTTAAGCGCCAAAGTTGCATTATTGTGACAAGCTACATATCTGAATGAAATAGACCATAGCTCCAGATAGAGTGCCAAATATTGTTACCACCTCACCCTAATAAATGGCAGACATGTGCCCCTTCAATCCTAACACTATTTCAGGGCATTTTTCTATTCAAAGTGAAGAAGAAAATTGAGTTTGAAAAGCATGGTCCTGAGCTGGTTTAGTCAGTAAGTAAAGTTTATTACTTCAGCCAAGGAGGCTATGTTTTTGTTGGTGTTGGTTTGTCTGTCTGTTTGTCCGTGTGCAAGATAACTCAAAAAGTTATGGACGGATTTGGATGAAAATTTCAGAAATGTTGATACTGGCACAAGGAACAAATGATTAAATTTTGGTTTAAGTTTAGTTTTGATAGATAAGGACAGATTTGGCTACTCTGCTACTCGGGTAAAAAGCTACTAAAACTTACTGCATTTTACTTTCTACTAATGTTTAAGTTCATTTATTTTAATCATAAGATGACCAAAAAAACCATAAAGAAAACTCCCATGTAAATATGTTCAAACTTCAGTTTTACTAAAACCTACTCAATCTAACATGGCTGCCATCCTGTGATGTCACAATATGCGAATTAGATGAGTAAATTTATTCCCATCATAAACTTTGGGTCATACTCAATATTTTTGTCCTTTACAGTATGCCTTTCTCTCTAACCACTTTCAAGCTACAGCTTTTTGAAAGGTTGATGTAAAAAAAACATAATAATAATGATTTAAAAAAAAAAAAAACTGTTCCTAAAGGGTTAACTTTGCTGACATGAAATAATCACTAAACTCTAATCTAACTCATGAAATGCATCAAACTTGACAAACGCCTTCAATAACATTCAAAACACTCTAGGTCTAATGTGTCTCTAAGGCTTCATACTTGATTAATGTTTTGGATTTAGAGGAGAAAATGCACATTACCTGAATTTCCACTCCATACCCTGCATATACAGTGATGCTGTATGTGCACTCGAGAGGAGAAAAAGATGAAGAGGATGATGCAGGATCTGGTGACTCAACAACATCCTCTACGGCTGACAAGGTTGCATTGCATTGCACTATGAAAACATGGAAAGAGAAAAAGAGGAAGTCCAATTAATTGTCCTGTAAAAGGTCAAATTGCTTCATACAAGTGAACACATATAAAGTTAAAATGCTTCACTCAATGGTGATTTTTCAACTGCGTTTAATGAGTAAAGATACAATGAGAAAATGTTGACAATGTAGTTTTTTGACACAGACAAACTGTGCTCTCTTTTAGACAATGAGATAGCAGTGCAAGAATTATATGATGAAAATATGCTGAAATATTCCTGCTTTAAAGGTGCAAAAATGCAGATTGCAACGTAAAAGCACCCATTATCTTCTTGGAAACATCACTGAGTCGACAACTTATGAAGGCTCTCTTGCAGTTCTTCTTTTGTTTTATTTTTGTTTTTTTTATGAATACATTGTTGGTTCAGATTTGTCTTTATCATGTCTTTAAGATAAATGGTCAAAGAAAGGTTTATTGTTAGGTGGATGTATCATTTTCCAACACAATGATCTGTCAAGAATCTGATATTAAGTTATTGCGAGGATGGTTTATCACCACTAAGTGTCAGTAATTAAATTGCGTAAAAGACCGAACAGAGTAAGTGCTTTGGCTGAAGCTATGTTGTTGGATTAGATTACATTTTTTATTGACCGCATGACTGACCAACACTGCATCTATGGTTGGATTGAATTTAAATCACTAACCACATTATGTACAACAAATAGCATCTGGAAAGCAAGACATCACGATCCACTTGCCTAACAAAGAGTAAAAACTGAAAAGACAGATGATTTTTTAAATACAGAGAGCAGCTGAATACATCTCACTTATATATGTCCACAATACATACTGGAAGTTCTTTTCAGAAAATAATAAGGTATGATTATGCTGCATTGATTTAAGTATTATTTTTGTGGCTTAACTAGGTATTCCAGGGGTTGAAATAACAAGGCTCAGAAAAAACACAACAAACACACTCCACACTGATGTTTTTTAACAAGCTGACCCATCTCCTAACAGCTCAATCACATGTTCCCAGCTCTCATCTGCAGCTGCCACTTATCTTTTATTTCATGACCATAATGAGTAACAGCTCTCATCCAACTCTAATGAGAGCCATGCTGAAATACTGTAATTTGTTTCACTTCAGTGCATTTCCAAATAATGTTATTCCCCTTATTAATATTCTGGTTACGATGCCATTATTGACTTCTTCTTTTCTGTGCTAAAATTAGTATTTGTAGTTAGTCTTTGTCTAGTTAATAATTTATTGTCTTGTTGATAGATTTACCTTATTTATTGGTGCTAAAATAACGACTAAAATAAATAACGCATACATATACTTTATTGTAAAAATACTTCGGAACAGGTTAACATGCACAAAATTCCTCTAGAGCTGAAAACCTTGGCCCTTTTAAATGTTTCTTATCTTCTCTTGAGCCATAAAAGTAAAAAAAAAAAAAAAAGAAGCCTCTTCCTCTGTCTACATGTTGTCCTTTCTGAGAATGATCTGAAATTAATTGACGGTCATAAATAAGGGATAAGGCTTTTTTCTTGAAATAACCTCATTACAGTGTTCTGCAAAGAGGCCAGGCTATGGAATGTACTGTTCTTTGCTGCTTTGTTTCTACATTATGTGTGTGTATTTTGGAGTTTATGCCATTCTGAACACTATCTGAGTCAACTGTTCTCATCTTTCAGCGGGTTCAGGTAGGTAATAGGTGGTCTGGAGGTTGTTTTGTTTGTGTGTTTGGTTGTTTTGTACATTTTTGCTACTTGATTTCGATGACAAATATAGAGTGGTAGAGGTGGTTTTAAAATCTAGAATGAACAAGAATACTTGACCATAGAGCTGCACATTTAATTGTAATTGTAATCTCAACTTGTGCAAACTAAATCATTGCAGTCTAAGGTTCCAGTGTCAGGTTGAAGAGTTTTTGGAGGTACTGTGTAAAAGGTGTGAAATGAAAGTCTGTTCTTACTAGTTCAAGTTTGCGTATTTGAGCTGAAAAAAAAAAAAAAAAAAATCATCCATACTCAACACTATTTTTTCCTGATAATGAAGGGGCCTCTGATAGCAATTGCAAATTGTAATATTGTCCACTATAATCATTTTCACCACATTTTTTAACCAAATTGTGAAACCCTACAAGCTCATATTTATTTACATATTAAAATCATGTATTTTCTAAGATTCCCATTCATTTTCATTACAGACTTCAGTTATCTGTAATCCTCTAAAGATAAAAAAAAAGCTAAGTCTTTTGCAGAAATAAACCTTATGAATAGACTAAAAATTGTGTACTTTGCAAAGGTGCTCCGCAGATGAAATTCAACATTAACTCATAGTTACATAATGTAATGTTCCCATTTTCTAAATACAGTTTGCTTTTCTACTGTCTCATATTTTCTAAGTCATCTTTTATGAATGTTTTGTCTGGGTATCATTTCTCTTCAGTGAGCAACAATTAGGAAAAAGACACTGTCGTCCATTAAGTCAGAATAAAATATTTCTGCCTCTTTTGATGAAATGATTGTGACAATGTGATTTATTCTTGATACATAAAGTGTAACTGGAACTCTGTATATAATCATTGTACAGGGTCAAAGGTGATTACTGATGTGTAGAAATCGGAATAAAAAGAGGAATGTGTCTGAAAACAAAATTATTCCAACTTTATAGGTAACAGTGTATATGAAGTTGCAATAGGAACAATTGCTGATGCTGCCACTGATAACAGAGCAGCCTCCAAAAAAAACAACATCAATACTTGGTCAATGCTTTTGCTTTTTACACAAACTAATCAACCACCACTCAGGGGGTTCCAGGTGGCAGGATGCAGGTACCTGGCATGTGCATTGTGGTTATGGTGGTCGTGGTGATCAGCGTGGTGGTTGTCTCCTCCTCTACCGGCATCGAGGACATGGTATTCCTCGATCCTGTCTGTCTGGCTGCAGAAGATGAGCTTAAAGCTGTGGTGAGTAGTCCAGGTGATATGACTGTCGCTGTTGACTCGGTCTGCCTGAGCCCCGGCACAGCCTGGGTCGGGTTGGAGGTCGTACCTGCAGAGGCCAAAGGATCAAATTAAAGCATGCTATTTCCATATCATAGATCTGCGCTACCAAGGCCATAAACATGAATGTGAATGTACCTGCAGGAGCCTGTCCTAAGTATTCCTTACTCTGCAGAGCAGCATGGAACAGGTCACCCAGAGGGTAAGAGTCTGGGGTTGATGTTGGTGGTGAATCAGGTTCAGGAGTCATGAAGCTCATACCTACAAGAGTCAGGATTAATTTGTTTTTGCAATGTAGAATATAAAACTGTAATTAGCAGGACATGGCTGTACTGTAAAAAAAATCCTGTTGTTTTTACAGAAAAAAAATGGCAGCTGTGGTTTCCAGAACAATACTGTAAAAAACACATCCAACTGTAAATATATTTATGGAGTAACATGTAGATTTAACATTTTAAACATGTAGATTTAACTGGTAAATGGACTGCACTTATTTAGCACATTTTATACACCATCATGGTTTCCAAAGCCACCAGGTCAATTTAAGGTTCAGTGTCTTCCATGGACACTTTGACATATAGTCTGAGCCAGGATTTGAACCACCAACCCTTTGGTTACTGGACGAGCTGCTCTACCAACTCTACCAACCCATTCATTTACAAATTTAAAATGTTAAATTGTTAAATGTTTACTTTTTTATAACTTTTTTATTAAAAACAAAACAAAACAAAAAGCAAATAAGCTATTATTTCAACATTATGGTCTTTGCAATTTAAACGGCATTGCATTGTTTTTCAATTTACAGTTTTATTTTCTAAAAACAATAGAAATACATCAATTCTACATACAAATCTGGTTTTGTTCACGTACTCTTCCTGTAAAAACTACAGCTATATTTGATTCAATCGTTAACACAAAAATCTTTTCAAATAAACAACTTTGCTTTGTATTGTCACTTACAGTTTTTTTTATGTTGCAATTTTACAACTTTTTGGTGTTAATTCTACAGTCATTTTTTACAGTGTAGCAAACCACATGAGTTTATATATGAGTATGAGATATGAGTATAACATTTTAGTATGCTGGTGGGGTGCATGCATTAGACAAAAGACACTCAAACACAAAACACTCAGTTACCTGAAACCAGGTGGATCATGGTGACAGACAGCATCACAGCAAGGTGTGTGAACCCCATGGCTTTGGATGAAATTGAATGACCTGAGAAGTGGGTAAATTGATTAACAAACTGCTTTGTGGTTGTGTAAAGACAACAATTACTGCAACATTATTGTTTCAGGTTACTGCTACAACAGGAGGCAGCAGTATAGCTGTGAAAGGCACAGGGATAACTGACTGGAGGCATTGGGGGCCTGAAATGAACACACACCTGAGCTGAAAACATATTGGGGTACTGTGTGTTTACATCACAGAGGCCACAGTGACTGGAGATTTAATGCGGTGTGTTATTGAAAAGCAAAACTCCATCAAGATGGAAAATATGCATTCAGTGTCAGTATATGGAGGAATATATTTGGATACACACACATCGCAGCCGAGAGAAGGTTAAATATTCAAGCATTTCCTCTGCATTTTCTCACCCAAATCTGCAACAACATGCCCGAAAATGCGCTACTGTAAAATCCACCAGAGCATCCTGCCCTCCCCGCAGGTAGACTCATGTTATTGTGTTTTTTCATCAACCCGTTAATGACAATGTGTCTAAACGCTTTTATTCGAGGCGTTTCCTCGGTGAAAATGCATCCTGATGTGTGACAAAATGATGGGGCTAAATGAAGCAGCCTCACACACACCTTCCTCGGCCCTCTTTGTGCGGAGGACGATTTTTAGCATCAGTCATCGGTACCGTGAGCCAAACCATTATCTCAGCGGTGATCCCAGGTGCACGCCGCTTACCTCGGTTTCCCAGGCCGCCTCCTGCGCTCCGCTTTCCTGGACCGTATCCTGTTGCTTTAGGCCCCGAGAACACGGCGGGGTTTATGCTGGTGAGGTGCCCCTAGCTGGTTGCCGTGTGGTTGACGCATTCAGCTATGATGTGAGGGCATTTGTGTTGATGCTTCAGGTGCGCCCTAGTGGCCGGATGCGGGAACTGCACCCTGTGAGCGGCACATCTCCACTGTTAGTGAGTGGGCGCTGTAGGAGCTGTCCACCAGCACGGTGCTGAAGTGCGTCCGGCTCCACTGTTTATCAAGGTAAAAACCAAAAGAAAAAAAACAAAGACGTGAAATGCAGCACGCCTTGGGTACAGTATGTTTGCTCATTTAAAGTCCTGCATGTGCCACTCGGTTTGCATGGCGAACCTGTGTATGCAGTGGTTTTCCGTACATGCTTGGTGTTTGCGCTAACTCGGAATGCGGGCATTAAACATGAGCCCGTGGAGCTGTGGGGGCTGGTGCAAAAAAAAAAAAAGAAACATGAAGCGAGTCTGAGACAAACCACTCATATTTTGGCGGTGCGTGGACCTGCTATAGCCTATGGGTGTTGCCGACGGGCAGTATCATCAGTATCATCACTTAGCATGTAATTGATGCAAGTGCGAAACGAATCTGCTGGAATAAGCCTATTAGAGAAGAGCCCTCCCACCTAAAACATATCCGCACGCGCGCACACGTGGACGCACGCGCGCATGCAGACTTGCGCACAATCATGCCTATGGATATTTGCAAAAACAAAAAAACAACTGTCTGTTTGTCTTGTTCTCTGTCTGTTAAACATACACACCCATAATATATCTGATGAGGTTTGGTATATTTACGATTCCAACCAAACGCTCAAAGCTGCTCCTCTTTGGCATTCATGAAACCACAGATCTTAAATCAGATTTACACACAACCCACAAGCGCCATTTGTTCTAATCTGGCGCTTGTTGACCTATAGACAACAGCACTGTTCAATATTCGTGAAATGTTAATATTTGTTAGGGGATGTCATTTTTCTTCTGTCATAACATCATAATTTCTCTCAAAACACATTCATGCGCTACACTGTTAGTAGTAGGGAGTAGCAATGATATAAACATCTGAAAACAAATAGAAAGACATAAAAACAAGAATGAGTGTAAGAAAAAAACAAAAAGAACCGATAAATATGCCACTCTCTCTATATTAGCTAATATAGTCACCAAATATCTGCTGAAATTGGACAGTGGAGATGAAGAGTCTTGACATTATATTGTCAGTATTATTTGATGTAAAAAAAATTTCAGTCAGGGCTTAGACAACATGAAGAAAGTGTCAGAGGCACTAAACCAAAGGGTCACTATTTAATTATTATTCCAAGCACATGCTGGGATATGCTTCTGCCTCCTTTGACCCTGAGGAGGATTAAATTAAAGAAAAAGTAGGAAAGAGTAATAAGCTATTGAAACTAAGACAGTCCATCATCCTCTTTAGGCTGTACTTCTTGACTAGGCAACAAACACAAGCAAGAGAAAAGTCAGTTTTTGTTTTATGATTTAAAACTAAACTAGATTATGTTCTCAATATTGCACACTTTCTACCTCAATATAATCTCTCAATGTGTTTCTTTTTCAGTATCTAAGTGTCTCACAGTCTTCAAGGATGCACTGGACAATGACCACCCTGCCCTTGCCTCCATATGCTGAGTTGGGTGTCCATTCACTGAGCGGCCTTCTGTGGACTGTGGCGCTCCTGTTTCTGTGGCACTGTTACCGTATGGGTTCTGACCTGCCCATCCCAGGACACACACATGCTGGAAAGCTCAAGTCAGGCTCGAGGCGGTCCATGATGTCCCGTGGCGGTAGCTGTGCTGGAACGAAGTGCAGTGCGCGATCCAAGCTGTCAAGGAGTGATCAAATTACTCCCTTTATTTCCATGGAAACAGAGGAGGATGAGGAGCAGGGACAGGGCTACCTCACCTCGGTGCTGAGTCATGCCTTGTTTCCAACCCAGGCATCTGCAGAAGCCAAGAAACTGTACGCAGCGCTGCAAGAGTATGCCAAACGCTACAGTTGGGTGGGCATGGGTCGCATTCACAAGGGCCTCCGTGAGCAGGTAGAAACTGACTGGGGCTTGCATTCAATCATGATTTTTGCATATCTGAGATTTTAACCCATAAAGACTCAGTGCTACTTTTGTGGCACTTCCAAAATATTTTTTTCTCTATATGTAACTTTTCATAACCCTTTATAGGGTATTCACAGAAATATTATAAAATTCTAAATATCAGCCTTAGTGTGTTATTTGAGGACATAATGAGAATGTATGACTTTGGTGAAATTAAAAAATATATACATATTATGTAGATAATCAAGGTTAATGAAGTTACCATATTTGGTTCCTTACCCATAAGTGGCAATTTTTTTTAAATCCAGGAAGTATACAGTATATTTCAAAATACAAAAAACAAAACAAAACAAAAAAAAAAAAAGTAAGGTGACAGGAACATGTATAGGCAAGGCAAGGCAGGTTTTTTATATAGCACATTCATGTACAAGACAATTCAAAGTGTTTTACATAAAACATTAAAAGCATTACAGAAGAAGGCATGAGAAAAACAAACAAACAAACAAAAATCAGATAAATAGATAAAACAGATAAACAGATAAAACAGACAAGAAGATAAAACAGATAAAAACTTTTAGCTTAAAAGGAACATTGCAGATCTGAACTGATGAAATGAACTCTATTCAAATGCAGCTGAGAACAGGTGAGTCTTTAACCTGGATTTAAATAAACTGAGTGTTTCAGCCGGTCTGAGGTTTTCTGGAAGTTTGTTCCAGACATGTGGAGCATAGAAGCTGAACGCAGCTTCTCTGTGTCTAGTTCTGACTCTGGGAACTGATTATATATATTATACATATATTATATATTATATGTATACATATATACATATATTAGTATATTAGAACATTAGACCATCATATGTGCTGATCCAGACACCTGTCAACATCAACATTATCCCTTTGAGCATCATTGCTAACATTAGGGTTAGTACCTAATTTAACCCTAACCCTAATCCCAGCAGACCACATTGGACCTGAGATTGTTGACTCACTGGAACTATTGCTGTCACTGTCTTGTAATGTATGTAGAAATTAACAAAAATGGTCACTTGCCTGACAAAGGGTTAAGTGTTTTATCACCATTTATTATAATATTATCCCATAGTATTTTATGCTTTTTTCAGTCTAAATCAGGTATTTTCCTATGTTTAATTTACTGATCATGTAGATGTTCATAAAAGCTCAGATTAAAGTTACTGTTATATCCAAAACAGAGAAAACTCAAGAAAAAGTGACTTTTTTAGCAAAGATACCAATAACTGAACATAAAACAAGAGTCTCCATCCAGTGTCATTGATCAAACTCCATGGATTATATGGGTGAATTAATGGTGTAGAAGATGACAGTGTTGCCATGTTCACGATGGAGCCTCTGAACAACCAAATGGGTCATATCTGATGACCATGAAAACATGACAAACTGTATTTTACACCAATTATTTACATGGATTGATAGGATTAGTGGATCAACAGGAATTAAACAGTTCAGATCAGTAGAGGTTTTTGGTCACCAGTGAAGGTTTGGGTCTTTATGGGTTAATAACATTGGATTTTGTTGTGTTTTCAGACAAGTCATAGCAACATTATCATGTATTAAAGTCCACTTGCTAACATCTCAAAATTTCAAGGGCAAACAGTGGAGGAAGGAAGCGCTGTTAAGAATTAATCATTGATTTTTCATTGTTCTTGTGTTAGGTACGACTCAATGATCACTCTGCTATACAGAAGCCTCATCTCTTCTTCCTGCCAGATGTTCCAAGTGTTCCTTTCTTCCCACGTGACGCTCATCGACATGACATTGAGGTCTTGGAAGCCAACTACCCTGTAATATTGGCTGAATTCCAGGCTGTTTATCAGAGAGGCATTGACTCAAAGCTGGGATGGACCTGTCTGGGTCCAAAGGTACAGAATAAAAACTTTCAGAGCTTATACGAGGAAAAAGAGTTGCAAGAAACAAATTGACCCTTTGTATAAAAAGCTTTAGTGTAGTTAGAATCTGGCACAATACCACCAGGTAGGCATAGGCTGTTTCATCAGTTATACTGAAGTAAATGTTGACATAAAGAAAGGCTAAGATTAAAGCTGCATATGACATTTGTGCTGTCGTCCTAATGGTGTTGCTTAACCAAAAGTATACAGCCAGCCAATCTCCCTCAGTGGACAACACAGACATCAGGATATAGTCTCCTAGCTTCTTGTTTGATGAAGACTCTGGTGTTGACCCAGATAAGGAGTAAAACTAAAGAGGAATATATACAGTTTTAATATAAAAAATAACTATGATTACACATAAGCATTTCAGCATAGAAAAACTTAACTCTGTCCTTTACAAAACATGTCAAATGTAGAATAACTGTTCGATATTGTTACATTTTTCGACCAAATCAAATGAGCCTATGACACACTTAGCATGACATGAGCATGGAAAGCTCTGAAATTGACATTAACCAAATACAACAAAAATACATCCCATCAGTAAAAAAACATTTCACCTCAAATGACATGAATGATTACTTACAGGCAATGATTACAATGAGGCAAATCAACAGGTTACAATAGATGGTGGGACATCATGTTGCTCACACATCAGGCTTAGTGAACAGGTGAAGTACTTCCTGTTTCCTGCTGTAGCCACACCTTTTCCATGCAACACCTCCAACTGGCCAAGGGAGGCCCCACCCCTACTCAACTTAAATCTACTGCTTAGGAGGCAGAATAACATTCATCACCAAATTTTTATCAAATCTATAAAACCTGAGTGATAGCCTAAGTATCACGTATCCATTAGCCTTTCCATGATTATGCACCTGAATCACTCCCCTCACAGTGAAGAACTTCAATGTGTACTCCACCACAAACAATCCATTTGTTTACATAACAACGAAACCTAAATGAAACAGTCACTCTGGTTTTTTTGGGATTCCACACAGCTGCAGTATGGCTGTACCGGCAACAAAAAGGAAACAGTTAATTGCTTCTTGCTTTTAATTCTTGCAAAATTCCATATACACGTTGAAAGATACATCCTAGGATGTTCTGGGACACATCCTCAGTGATGTGCCTGAGATCATTGGGCGTTTCGGGTCTTTCAACATTAGACGCCCTCCCTCATGTGACCCAGCCAGGGTTGATCTGGCCCTGGCTTGTGTCCCAGCAGCACTGACCCACTGACCGTTCCTCCTGATCCATAGCCATCTGGTGGCTGTTTCTGCAGCCTCCATGGTGTTCTTTATGGCTTTCCTCTTTGCAGCCCCAGTTATACCAAGCAGAGTGAAAACTTTACACACAAATACAAATATTTAAAAACAAAACCCAGATTTTATATTTTTCACATTGAGTTTCTTCATTTTGTAAAAGCCCCGAGTCTCTTAAAAAAGAAAAATGCCTGCAAACTTTTCAATATGATTAGAAAATATGACTTACAAAAAAAGCCCTAGCCTCTAACTTTATTTGTGTTATGAATTAGTTTTTTAAATCTCTTCTATGCCCTTTGTACCCTTTCCTGTTCTGACCTGGAAAAGAATTACACCATGAATGTTTAGTGCATTGAACTTAATAATATTTAAAAACAAATAATATTAATAAAATAAAAAAAAAGTGCTTCTTGCTACTGTGGCTGCTTGGAATCCTGAAGTTGCTGTGTTTCCATGACATGTCAAGTAAATTTGAAGTGAGGTGGAAAAATGATACTGCAAAATACTTTTATTCCCTTAAACTGGTTTGGGGTGAATAAACTATGTCAGCAGGTGGCGCTATAGGCTTTGTTACACAATAATCTATACTGAGGAGAAGAAGTAGAGGATTCCATCTAAAATAACTGTATAGTATTTGGTCATGAATGAGACACGAATAATACAGTCAGATATAGAAGACATTTTTACACTTCTGAATATTTATCATTCAATTTCAACTTTAATTTTGCTGTTTCCCTTGGGATTTTCCAATGCAAAATTTCAAAATGTACATTATGATTATTATGAAGACACTTTCTTAGGTAAAATAACAGCAAACAAGTTGTGCCAGGCACAACAAACCCCACCCCTCGCACATATTTCGCCGATTATAAGTAAATGGGAATATTTTAAAAATTCATAAAAAAATTTGAACTTTGACCTACTGTTCCCAAAATGTAATGAGATCCATTCTGGATCACTGGTAATCTATAAAGTCAGTTTGGTATGAATTCAACCAATAGTTTTGCTGCTACAGACATTTGAAATTTTGCCCATTATAAGTAAATGGGGAAAAAAATGGATTTTAAAAATTCATAAAAAAATTTAACTTTGACCTAATGTTCCTAAAATGTAATCAGATATATTCTGGGTCACTAGCAATATGTAAAAGCAATTTGGTATGAATTCAACCAATAGTTTTGCTGCTAGAGTGTTAACAAACAAACAAACAAACAGGGGGTGGGGTAATAATTTCACAAGCAGGATTGTGGAATAAAATTAAAACTAGAGATGAACAAAGTATTTAATTAACTGATATAATAAAAATGTCAGGTGTTAAAAACATGGAAGCAACAAACAATACAACACAACCTGAAATGAAACAGAACTGCAGCTAACTTGAACTTGAATTAGCAAATAAATAAATAAAACTAGCAATTTGTCATAATAAAACAAACCAAAAACTGTACTTGCACTTGTAAAGATACTGCAACTCAACTGAAAAACCAAAAGTAAAATAATAGATAAAAATAAAATGAACTGTGTGTTCATATCTGGAGTAAAATAATCTAATGAAATAATCGAAGCAATAGAGTTGATTATGTTTACGTCATTAAAAACTGCCATTAGTTCAGTAGATTCATCCTGGTTAAGTCATGATGTTTGTGTTTCTCTTTCATTCTTATCTGGAGCATAACTCCACGTTTTTGCTTCTTTCAGGGCCAAGCAGTGTTTCCCTTGTATAGTGCAGGTGTCTGTGTGGCTGGAAACTGTCGCTCTTGTCCCTGCACCTACAGGACTCTTCTGTCTCTACGTACATTTATAAGCAGCAACTCACTGGGATCTGCTGGATTTTGGCTTCTGGGGCCTGGGGCTACATTAGGGAGCTCATATGGACCCACCAATACCCGGCTCCGTTGTCATTTGGGTGAGTAAAATGAACCTGCATTCATCTGAAAGCCTGAGAGTTAAGACTTTTATTAATGAATGAAAGAAAAAAAAACAGAATAGGATAAAGGTCTGAAATACTTTTGTGTACAATCCAGTATTTTGTGGGTTAGATTGGAGGATCATTTCTACTTAGCCTATTTTGTACCATGATCCGCCTGGCTATAATCCTCTGTTTTAAACACAGACAGGGCTGGGGTGCGTGCCCTTCTTAACTGCAGAGAAAAGTAAATACTTTGAGACTGAACTTTTAAACCAGGCATCACTTTTGTAGGTCTGCAGACTCCGCCTCAGTGTGAGCTGGTGGTGGGAGGGGAACCACAGTGCTGGTCGGAAGGACACTGCCTTCTGGTTGATGATTCATTCCTCTACACCGTCTCCCACAAAGGTCAGTAACTCAAAACAAAGCCACCAGTTCATCAGCATACATAGTCTTCATAATAGAACACATGGAGATTATGATTAAAAATACAAGACAATAATTAAAATCCACAAATGGTCAAACATCGTTTTGGAAGCTTAGTGACAGAAACATCAGAGTTATCACATTGACTTTATTATGATCATAGGAATATTTTAATTTCTTAAAAGACAAGTAAGGGTTTTTGGATCCCGTCCAAGAGCAATAAAGTGATCCAGGACATCCTCCTGGACAAGTGTTTTCTACTTTTTTTGCATTGTGTTATACAGTGACTTTTCTGTCTTTATGATTCACTTATTGCACTTACTTTCTTCATTATATAATGAGTGATAATAGATAAAAAAAAAAAAAAAAAATTCTGTACAGAATTTCATTGCAAAAGGCGCTAAATTTTATCATGGCCTCAGTGCATGTCATGCATCAACTTCTACAAGAACAATGACATAACTATCTATGACAAAATTGTTGTTTTTTTTTATATACAGACACAGATCAGTTTCTTTTTTCCTTTATTCATTAAAAATGGGAGAAGGCTAAAATGTCTGTTATCATACATTTAATTTAAGTTGAATGGTATGTACACAGTGTTTTTTTTTTTTTTTTTTTTTTTTTTTTTTTTTATAATTTGGATTGTTAACTGTGTTACTAGTATGTACTTTATAGCTGCCAAAGAGGCAGGGATTCAAAAGCACTACTCTTACAGAGTTTGTTTACTCAAAAATGTTTGGTACCAAAAACTAGCAAAGACAAAGGAAGAGGTGAAGTCAACAAGGGATGGCAATAGTCAAACACAAAAAGTCACAAGGACACTGGGAAAAAGACTGGAATTCCTGACACAGGGGAAGGAGAAAACATACAAAAACACACCAGGGCAGGAGGTGAATCTGTAATGAGAGGTTAAACATAAAATAAAACAAAAAATAAAAGAATATGAACTCAAAAACATAAGTTAATTGTTTTAGAGGGTCCTTACAATTCTGGCTTTGCAAAAAAGATTATAATTTTGCATCACATTCATAAAGATCCATGGTTTTAGTAGATTTCAGGCATTAAAAAAGACATGTCTGACACTATTATAAAATTTTCAGGTTCACCTGCTAAATGTTGAAGACGCAAAGCTTAGCTACATTTTTTTTTTTTTGTTTGATTATTGACTTCACAGTAGAAAGGTTCTAATAGAATGTAATAAAATCCAGATGTTTTTCTTTTTCCTGTTTAATAATTAATATAATGATTGCTTGAATCATTGCTTGGCCAACATGTGGCCACTCTGATATAAAGATCAAGGCATGAAAGTTATATAATGTTTATGGGGCCAAAATGTTACCAAATTATAAAAATGATCCATTTATACTTTCAATCTTAGTGATATGATAAGATCTTACCTGTGACACAGTCAAATCTTTATCCCACAAAATGACTTGTCTCTAACTTTCAGTTGTACATGTCAGTTGCACTTTGACCTACAGCTGTGTGCATGTATTTCTGAAGGGCTTCCAGATGCTGGACCCCGAGTCATACTGAGTGTGGACCTCTGGCATCCAAACGTGGCTGCAGCAGAGAGACAAGCTCTGGACTTCATGTTCAGTCCTGACCTCTGAATTTGCTCCTATACTCCTAACATACAGCAGGCAGGGGCGCCTTACTTTAGCCTTGCTTGTTGTGGTTCATGCAACTCATTCCAGTCAAAACATCACTGTGTAGATCTGCTCTAAGTATTACACAAGCCATCAGCCACACTTTGAAGTGGTGTTTGATTTATGGTCTACACCAGGAAGTGCCACATGAGCATTTAATAATGACCGATGTTACATAACTTGGTTACAAACAAGCTGATGTCACTTGAGAGCACAATGAAATCTAATCTTAGAGGGGCAGATTGGTGTTACTTATTGTAAATCTTAGTATCCTGACATCATATACTACAGTGAATGCTATTTGCATGCAAAACCTATCTGTCACGAAATGTGTTTGCTAATGCATGAGCACATATGCCTTCAGAGAGAAAAGACCAACAGAGTCTACATGAGAGTCTTCATTGGAAAAATGATTACGATTAAACCAAAAAACTGTGAAAACATGAAAGTACAAATGGAGTTTTCAATGTATTTTTATTTTACAGCTTTAAGACTTTTGCATCCTGTATTTTTCCTTCTTATGACCATATATGTATGCTTATATGTTTCTATATCTATTTTTCTCTGTATTTTTTATTTAATGTTATGTAAAAAAAAGGTTTGATGGAGACTGAAATGTGGCAAAACGCAGATACAACAGTTTTTTTTTCAAACTCTGTTTCTCTTGGGATCCAAATCTAAATAAATACACTTTAAAAAGTACTGTTTTGTGCATAATTTAATGTTATAAATAGAATTAAAATTACTTAAAACATAAACAGCCAAGTAAAAAGATCAAAACATGACAGATATAAGAGTCAGAAGTGTAACAGGGAATGGGAAACATAAGTACACTTTTACTGATGCATTCTAATATATATACTGTATGTAGAAGTAACTTTATCATAACCTAATTTTCTTTTAAGGTTTCATTCATTTTATTCTCTTTTGTTGGCTTATCATAGCTCTTTTTGGGTAACTTTTTAGATGAGAAGTACATGGGAATTAGTGTGGTGATTTTTGTCTTATCTGCCATCTGTTCCGCTGAGGGTCCCATGAAGAGGATTACAGAGACCGAACTAATCCACCCCAGCGAAACAGATTATTCCTGAGATTGTTTATATGCAGTTGTATGTGTGGTTTCTCACTGATGTATGATCCATTCAGTGCTGGACATATAGTCTATGAGCTGTGCATGTGCATGATTTAATAGGAAGGAGCAACATGATTTGAGCTTCATCAGCAAATAAACAACTCAAAATATAGTCTCAGAATAAACACATCTGTCCACTTCATCACCAGAAATTAAGGTTAAGTATCTGTGTTACATTAATGCTTTTCATTCTTTAAATTAACACAACACTTAGAGGCATGTATATTCTTTTTTCTTTTTTTCTGATACCATACAGCATTTCCTCATCTGTTTGTAATCCTAACATTAGGCTATATGGCTGTCAAAGATTATAACAAGAACAGTCATTTGCGCGGAAAAAAATAGCAATTGTCACATTTAGCAGTTTACATGTTCTTTTGTTATGCAATGGCATTAGTCAGCCTTGGAGGGATTATTTTAAGCAAATGAAGCAAAATGAACAAAGTGGTGGGGAAATAAAGCTGTTGTTATTTATTTGTTTTTGGCAATCTGCTTTTCTCAAATAATATCAGTCATACCTTAAATATTGCGTGATATATTCACAAGGATTCATCTTTACAAACGTATGCACCAGTACAATACGGATTAGATTTAGTGGAAAGTGCATCTGTCCGATCTGCTGCTATCTCCCATCCCATGAGAAATACCAGCGCCTTGATGAATATGCAAGGTATTTTAAAGGCAAATTTAGATAAACAGGACATGTGATCTGATTGCTGTTTAAAATATCACTCTTACCAAATGTTTGACACCAAGACATGATATTTTTGACCACACCAGTGAAAGATAAAGCAGATGGTGAGCACCCTTTACACCTTGAAGAGACAGACGCATGAAAGGTGATGAAATGGCAGCAGAGGACAAACAGTCCTGTTGACATTTTGTGCTCCGGGTGTCACTACAGACAAAAGTTATTTATTTATTCTTTTCCGGGATCAAGGCTACAGTTGCACTGCAGGGCCTCCGGCAAAGTCAGCCGTTGCTTTCAGTAGGTCAGCTCTCAACAGTATCGACCGTTATATGATGATAATGTCCTTTTATGCACACACACACGTTTATAAATGTAGTGCGGTAATGCAGCTCACAAAGAAGGGCTGATACCGCCATCCACACACAATACACCCTCATAAAATTGACTGATTATCAACAGGATGCACATTGTTAGAAGCATCACATTTTCACAATATTCCCACAATGTAGATTTAGTTTGTGTTACAGAAACAACAGTGACACAAGTGTTTTTCACCAGCTGACAATTAGGTGCACAGTCTTTGCTCAGCGGGACACATCTGGGCAATTCAGGGCTTCATGATAATCATCAAAACATTCCAAAAATTGATGCTATCATTGTCTCAAGCTGTCTAGACACTTTAAAAAAACATACAGCTTTGCATGAATGTAAATGAGTCAAATATCAATACAATGAAAGGTAAAAAGGAAATGATTCATATAAAGTCATATTGAAAAAAATGCATCCTCTCTGTTTGCATCCGTATGTTCTGTTGTCCTCATTTTTGTGACATCATTTTCACAAACTCTGTGAAGAGAATGGACAAAGTATTGATTAGCTGCATTCTTGGACATGTTTACATTTGGATTGAGTGAGCAACAGTCAGGTTAAATAAGCATTTATCTCAAAGCAGAGATTGTGATTTGTCAGTAAAAGCTCATATGAAACTAGTAACATTACAAAACCCCATTTCCAGGAAAGTGGAGGCCATTTCTAAAATGCACTAAAAATGACAATCTGTAATTTGTTAAAATGTTTGAACCTTTACATAACTGACAACAATGCAATCCACAGAGTATATTCTTTTTTTTTTTGTCAATGACCAATTTAACTTTGAAAAATAGAAACAAATGTAGAGCCTAATACTAACAACAGAAAAAAATGGGACAAAGCAAAATAGGACAAAAAAGTTCACAGAATGTTCAAGTAACAGTGTTCTGTCAGATTCCACAGGTCAGTCCAAGGTTCATTGGTAACAAGTGGGAGGATCCTGAGTGGACATAAAGGGAACATCTACCCAAGGCTTACACATGTCTGCAAGAACAGCGTCTGGCTCAACAAACACTTCAAAAAGAGAAAAAAAATTGTCTTTGGTATTATAGATAATTCCTTTAAGCCCTCAGGTGACGCTGGCTCATGAAAATGGACGTTGTTACTTTACACAGTCCATAACATATAGAAATGAAACCTGAAACTGGATTATACAAGGAAGCACTATATTAGATCTGTGCAGAAACACAGTCTTGTCATTTCTTCTGGCCCTGAACTCATCACAGATGGACTGAAAGTCAGTATAGACATGTGCTGTTGTCAGATGAGACCATGTTACAGCAATTTTTAAGATCAACAGATGTCGACTTGAAAGACTGTTCATCAGTGAAGCAGTATCTGTGATGGTCTTGGGCTGCATCAGTGTCCACCTGCATACATGTTAAGGTACCACTGACATGAAGACAGACTTTATTTTACAGAGACATATGCTGCCTTTAAGTCATTATATTTTCCCTGAAGTCTGTGGTTATTTCAGTAGGACAAAGCCAAGCCTCGTTCTGCAGGAGTTACAAAAGCATGGCTTCATAGTCACAGAGTGTATGTCTTTTACTGTTGTGTCTAGAGTCCACATTTTTCTCTTATTAAAAATGTATGAACATCATGAATAGAACATTTAAAGCAGTACTGTTGTAAATGATATGAACAGCATGAATGGACAAACATTCTACTCAAGCAACAATAAGTCATCAGTTTTCAAACAATTAAAAAGTGTAATAAAGAAGAAGAGGTGAAGAAACGCAGTGGTAAACATGTCTCCTTTACTAACTGTTTTTATATATATCTATTTTAGGTTCAGTGAGAGACAAGGGGGTAATAAAAGCTGATCACTGTGACTATGCCTGAAGCTGTGTGAGATGTGCTCTGTCGGTTGAAAAATTGAGGACACCCAGTCTAACTGTGTGTGCAAATCCTAGATTTGTTTCTGTTTACAAATAAAACAATTATCTTTGTCAGTGAAATGCTTTTTCTTGTACTTTAGTTCCAACTTTTCTGGAAATAGGAATTTGTATGTATGGCTCAGTTCACGTAAACACTGGTAAGCACAGTTGATTTTGAATTCAAATACTTTATTTATATAAATATTTATATAAATACCAAGTTTCTTATTTTTCTCTTATATTTTCATTTTTCTACTTATTTGTGTTTTTTTCTACCTGTCTTTTTATCTGCACTTGCTTGCTGTATTTTTGCTGCTGCTAACTGAAATGTCCTCACGGTGGGAAAAATGAATGTCTTATCGTATCTTATCTTATCTTATCTTATCTTATCTTATCTTATCTTATCTTATCTTATCTTATCGTGTTGGAAATCATCAATGATTAGCCTGACTGTTTTATCAGAATAAGCTGATATTGTTGAATGAACTTCTTAAACACGATTTTAAAATACCTTTTTATCTTAATCAACGATATCAATGTAACATCATCTCCTGTGTCAGATAATGAAAACCTTTATTATTACTCTAAAGCTATGGACAAGACAATATTTCTTTTACTGTGTGTGTTTGCATCTTACCTTCAAAGTCAACTGTTCCATCTCCGTTGTTGTCGGCTTCTCGAACCACAGCATCGATTTCATGTTTACTGGCATGCTCACCTAATAACTTAACCATGGCATGTCTCAGCTCTTCAGATGTAATAGAACCATCGCCATCAATATCAAACTGAAGAGGGGAGAAGAATAAACAAGAAAACAACGCATTAAGAGACTCACACGAGGAATACACTTCACATTTTGCCAGATTTCGGGTGTTTCAGTATGTTCATGTGGTGTCCACCATGTGGTGCCAAAGACCAGAGAGACACAGCACACTGAGCTCACCTCTTTAAAAGCATCTTTTAGTTCCTTTAAGCCAATCATCCCTGCAGTTTCAGCGAGAAGCTTGGGGGTCATTAGTTCTACAAAATCCTCAAAGTCCACCCGTCCCCCCACTGCAAAAACACACATAACACTTAATATCATTTTAAAGCATACTGCAGCCATAAGACACATATTCAGTAAGGTTTGAGTGTTATAACATCATTATTAATCACAGAAAAATGAGTCTTTGGGATTGAATTTGCAGCCAGAGATGTAGTTATGGGTTGCATTCTCCACATCCTCCTTTCATACAAAATATCAGTAGAATTACATAATATTCTGTCAGTTTAACATGCAACTTAAATATACAGATATCATATATAAAAAGTATTTAACCTTTAAAGACCTAGAAGTATTTTGTGCCAATTTCCAAATTAATTGTTACGTCCATGTAACTTTTACTTAAGTGATTTATAAATGTTTCTTTTATCAAGTATTATTAATGTAGATGTTCAGTGTAAATACAAAGGATATTATGTCAAAACAGAGAAAACTGAAGAAAAAGTGATTTTTTTCAGCAAAATATAACATTAAATGAACATAAAAACAAGTATCTAAAACCACTGGCCTTTGTCAGACTACGTAGGTTTTATTGGTGAATTAATGTTGCAGAAGATGTTGGTGTTTTTCATGTTCACTATGGTACCTCTGAACGTCCAAATGGATCATATCTGATGCCAGTGAAAAGCAAAAAATCACATTTCACCTGCATTATTTTAATATATTGATAGGATTAATGGCTCCAGAGTTTTTAAACATTTTACATCAGTTGATACTTTTGGTCCCTGGTGGCATTTTAGGTCTTTAAGGGTTAAACTCAAATTTAACATATAACCACAACAGACATGCATGCACTGAACTAACCACAGACTGAAACTTTGCAAACTAATTTCAAAATAGAAATATGCAAATGAAGGAAACACGGAGTCTGAACAGCATATTTCCTGAGACCATTGTTTTTACAGTAAATCAGTATTTTGTGGTTCGTCATGAAAATAAATGATGAACCTGGTGTAGTTTCGTATTTCAGAAGTAAAAACACCTTCATCTTCAACACAACTTTAAAAAGCTTATGTTTTAGTTGAAAAAACTGTAGAAAAATGTAATAATCCTGCATAATTAATTTGCAGAGAGTTTTAAAATGTTCTATGAAGAGCTTGTAGTTGAACAATAATAGTGATTATTTCAATTTATCATACCTGTCAATAATAAAATACCATTAATGCTGTGCTGTTGTGTCTTTCTTTTATCTTAAAATAGCTTGTAGACTACTTACAGTTCATGTTGATGTTTTGGCTCAGTTCTATCAGCTCCATCTCAGTCGGCATGTAGCCCATCGTCCTCATCAGATTCCCCAAATCTTTACAGGTAATGAATCCATCCTTGTCTTTGTCAAACTCTACAAAAGCCTCACGTAACTCTGGAGAGCACAACAAGGAAAAAACTGAAAAAAGTGTCTAAAATTTTAGTAAAAAGTGAAAGAATCTCCAATTTGATGAATATATATAAAAACAAGGAGAAATTATTACCGTCTATTTCATCATTTGTGAGCGCTCTTGTCTGCAAAGCAAAAATGAAACACAAGTTATGTTCCTTATGTCTCATACAGTAAAATGATAATAATTACTTTTTCAACACTCAAGACAATGACCTAGATTGACACAATTGTATGAAATATATCCCATCACAAGAAAAGATGCTGAAGACTAAAGAACGGATCCTAAACTTTCGCTAGGTTATACAAATTCCAACAGGGTTATTTCTCTGTGTTCAGGCGAGTGATAAATCCATGGAGGCATCTCTATGCGTGCATTATTTGCTTTGCTTTCTATGTTTCTAACATCTGTAAATAAGTTTGACACGAGGATTGATACAGGGATTCACTCTGAGTCTGTTTATCTGTTAAGTCAGCGTTTAAAGCCATATTAAAAAAAAAAATAAAAAAATCAGATGAGATGTATCCTGGATGTACTATAGATTCACTTTCCGGTAACAACACATGCAACAAAAAATAGTGCAGAGTATGATCTTGATTTCCATGTTAATTCTGAAAAACTATAGTATAACCAAAATGTAAAACTCTATAAATCTGACTTACTTGTCTTCTTTGTCCTCCTCTGAGGAAGATGCAGGCTTGTTTAATACTCATGATGACAGCTGAGGTCCTGGGATACGTGTACTCAGAAATTCCTTTACTTTTCTTGTTTTTTAATGTTGCTATAGGCCTATCATTTGGTCTCCTTTTTCAGCGTGATCAGCAGTGATCTGTGTGTGCCAGAGAGGAGGGATGAGGTCTCGTATGGATTATCTCTGCAGCTTTGGTCGAGAAAAGAAAGATAATACTGGCAAACACACAACACAGGCTTAATGCTGTGCATATACACAATTTCACATACATCATTCAATATTAATGGTGTTTTTCATTGGGTTTTCAGAAAACAATAATATTATTAAACATACTACTAAAATCTGGTAAAACTAACTATATACAATCTGATTTTTATTATTAATTTTTTTTTTTTTTTAATTCACTGCATATTTGTTTGAAAATCCCTATAAAACATCTGGTTCCAGTCTGACAGCACCCTCCTTACTTGTAGTCGTGTCTGTGCAAAGCAATAGCTGTAAAGAGTAATTTTTCCCAAAAAAAAAAGAAAAAAAAAAAGGATTGCACATTTGGGAAAAATGGTAGAAAAAAAGTCTGTTATAAATCTTTTTTTTTTTTCCAGTTTTATTTAGTGCATGACAAAATATGTGACAGGGGTAACAAAGACAAATAAACACACAAACAAACAAAAGAGAATTCATAAGACATAGACATTAAGCAATGTCTGTTATTAATCTTAAGTGTTGTGAATCATTCACTACATCGTTATTGATATGTTTTTGCACAGTAAAAGTAAGAGCACTGTTTCTGATGGAAATTCAGTATTATGCCAAACTGATTAAATGCAGCATGTAGGTTATCCAGATACCAATTAATATTTACTGCATGTATATGATAATATACGTCATCAGCCTATTGCATAATCACATTTGCATCAGCACACGAAAGGTTTTGCATATAAATCCATTAATCACATTTGAAGCTGAATTGTTTGCTACCATGCATGCAAAGTTCTGTGACCCATGAAAATAAATACGTGCACGACCATTTTGATAACATATAACATCAGAGAATTTGATGAGTGTTTAAGCAGAGGATCTGCATTATCTCATATGAACGGGATGTCAAATGATATCATGGAGTCATTTTCAGATCTTTTTACATAACAGCATGGGTGCTGTTCTCTACACTGTCTGACCATATGTGACTCTATGTAAACTTTCATAAATTCTAATGTCAACAGCCAAAAAAAAAAAAGTGTAATGTAGAGTGCAGCTCTAAATAGGCTTTGTCTATTTAAAGAAACTGTGTCACATACAAGACAAGATGATGATTATACTAAACAGGGACACAGTCAGATGTCAGGCGATAAAATACTCTGTTACTTAACCAGATTTAATCAGATTTAATGTAATATTGTCGTCACGTGGTTATTTTGTCTCGTGGTTAAAAAAACTTGAACATTTGACATCATAATACCCATCAGGGATACAATATTTACAAGTGTTTTAAGTGTATTTATTTGTACGAAATAAAAGCACAAAGTGTTTTAGCAAGAGAGTACTGGGAAAGAGCATATTTTTATTACATCCGCCAAGGAGGATGTGTGATCCCTCCTTTTTGTCTGCACATCTGCCTGTCCACCTGTCTCTGTCTGTCAGCAGGATTATGCTAAATCTATAGCACTGAGTGTCATGAAACTTGATGGAAGTAAAGGATATGAAACAAGAATGAACCGCTTACATTTTGGAACAGTTTCTTAAAAGCACATGAAGTAGGAATAATGTTTGAACAGTGGCATGAGCTGACCACTGTCAAAAAGGAGGAGAACATAGATCACAATTTATGTTTTTTTGAGGTTTAATAATATCATGGAACAAGAAAAAGACTAGTTGTGTAGCTTCTGTTTCGTAATATATACAGTATGCAGTTGGACCATGATACAAGTTGTGTCATTTTACCTCCACAGTGGATATAAAATGAAACAATCAGGATGTGATTGAGGTGTAAATTTTCAGCTTTAATTCAAGGGCTTTAACAAAAATATTGCATTAAGTGTTTAGGAATTACAACCACTTTATACATAGTGTCTCCATTTTCAAAGGCAGAAAATAAATTGATTAATACAGTGATTGTCAACCTTGGGGTCGCGACCCCACGTGGGGTTGCGAAATTTCTAGTAATTGATTAAAAAAAAATAAAAAATTACAAATAAAACGCTTTTTTTTAATGATTCACTGTATATTTCATTATAATTAAAACACCAAACACTTTTCCTGTTAAAAATCAAGTTAAAATAAAATGCATGATCGCGTGCGTCACCATGCTTCAACCTGCCTGGACACAGTCGCAGTCAGAAAACTGGACTGAACAGAGAATGGAAAGATTTCTTTGCCCCCCCTGGCCCCGCTAAGACATTTCCAAGAGAAACTGTGAAGCAGACACTAAAAAGGTGCATTATAGGCAGGTTTATTTCTATAGCACATTTCATGTACAAGACAATTCAAAGTGCTTTACAAAAAACATTGAAAGCATTACAGCAGAAGCAGTAAAAAGTATAGGCATGAGAGAAACAAGCAAATAAACAAAACAAAATCAGATAAATTGATAAAACAGATATACAGATAAAACAGATAAAAAGATGAAACAGATAAAAACTTAAAAGAATAAAAATGCAGCTGAGAACAGGTGGGTCTTTAACCTGGATTTAAATAAACTGAGTGTTTCAGCTGATCTGAGGTTTTCTGGAAGTTTGTTCCAGACATGTGGAGCATAGAAGCTGAACGCAGCTTCTCCATGTCTGGTTCTGACTCTGGGAACATTATATACATTATATAGCGTAAATGTTGTCCAAAATTAACGTTTATTTGCAACACAGTATAGCAAACTATTACATGATCTAAAACAAATTAATTGTAGCAAAAAAAAAAAAAAGTCTCCGTTTTGAATGTCTGGGGTCACCAAAAATTTGTGATGTTAAAACCTTTACTAAAAGTTCAATTGTTACTTGTTTTGGGATCTTTCCACTGAAGAACATCCCATTTCTTTACCTTATAAGGCTCTTCAAGTTGATTTTGAAGGAGGACAGTTTGTGAAGCATCTCCCTATTGTATTTGCAGTATTTGTGTCAATCTGTATTGAGAGGACAGTCCTGTATACTTCAGAATTCACCCTGTTCCTTCAACAAACACCAGTGACCTATAGTCTGACTGTAACTGAATGAGTCAAATGCATTAACGCCTCCCTTTTAAAATCCCAATGCAAATCCAGTGTGCTTTCTACTGTATGTCAGTCTTTTTAGGGTGAAGCGGGTGAGCTCACATCTCCAGTCTCAAGATGATGGCCATACTGTGTGTTCTGCTGACAGTGCTCTGCCTGCCCTGTGAGTGCCTTTGTGCTGCATTTCTGAAAGACAAGTGCCTATACATTTATACAGTTAGGGTTCTGCCATAGATAACCATCTTTTACACTCATTCTTTTTTCTCTCATGTCTGATTGTTTTGCAGGTTTGAATGGTCAGAGTCTGGAGTCCATTCCCACCTCAGTGTTAAAAAGGCCTCAGGAAACGGTCAGCCTGTCTTGCAGGGGAGCTGGATTCAGTTTCGATCAGCGTGGGATGCACTGGATTAAACAGTCTGAAGGAAAAGCAATGGAATGGCTCGGGCTTATTTACTACGATGCAAGTAAAACAATCTATGCAGCCAGTGTGCAGGGACGAATTGAAATCACCAGAGATAATAGCAACAAAATGGTGTATTTAAGGCTGTCCAACCTGAAACCAGAGGACTCTGCAGTGTATTACTGTGCTGCTGCACACACTGTTGTCTGTGTCAACATAAAGGCTTCACAAAAACCTCAAAAAATATATTTGTACAAGATCCTGCAGAGGGCAGCAGATTTAAAACTCTTTACCTCCACCAAGGAGGTCATGTTTTTGTTTTGCCAGGGTTTGTTTGTTTGTCTGTCTGTTTGTCTGTCCGTTAGTGTGCAACATAACTCAAAAAGTTATGGACAGATTTTGATGAAATTTTCAGGGTTTGTTGGAAATGGGATAAGGAAGAAATGATTAAATTTTGGTGGTGATCGGGGGTGGGGGGGCCCACGGGGGGGGCACAGACCAGAAAATTTCATCAAAATCTGTCCATAGCTTTTTGAGTTATGTTGCACACTAACAGACAGACAAACAGACAGACAGACAGGCGTGGGGGGGCCCACAGGGGGGGGCCACTGATCAGCCTTGGCGGAGGTCTGCGCTCTCCGTGTGCTTCTAGTTTCTCTATGAAATGAAAAAAAAACAAGAAAAAAAAACAATGAAACATCATGCACACACAGAATGAAAACAGCTGAATGTGTGGTTTGTCAGATCATGTGGTTTTGTACTCCATAATATTCCCAGCAGATGCGTTGTGCAGCAGGTGTGAAATATTTGAGATGTGTCAACTGTTGAAAGAAGAAATTACGCAATACAATAAGTCAAAGACAACAAAAAAGCAGATGTTAATAAATGTGCAAAAATTAACCCATAATATCAAAAATAAGTCAAAAAATGGGACAGAACAGCTGTTTGGGGAAGGAAGGAAACCAAATAGCTTTAAATGCATTCATTACATTGTTTGTTGCAGTGAGGACAAATCTATTTCCTGTCCCACTTTCTTTATGATTTGGACTTAAGAGCTTTCATTCCACTGACTTTTCAATGTAGTCACACCACATACAAGATAAGAATCTACAGTCAGCTGAGTTCAATAAGATGGTCTCACAAATGACACTGACAGGGCGTGACCCAAAGGCCTCAAGGCTGGATACTATTCCCAATAAATCATTGTATTTGTGGTAGAGTTATTGGTTTAGTTCTAACACCATTCAGCATTTTAAAATGATTCACAGCACTCCTGAATCTTGCTTTGAGAATGATTATGAGCAGGTAGATTTTACAGAAGAGGCTTGAAGCTGAGCTATGGTGCATATGTTTCTTTTTCCCCCATATAAAATGATTCATTCACAAAAACTGAACCTATATGACAAGAGCACACTACAACTGAGAATGCCTTTTTATGATAATGATAGTCCTCCACACTACAGTGTCAAAAGATGAGAGTGAGGAGAGTTGATTTATGTGATTAAAAAAAACAACTTACTGTACATGCAAAATGTCTGAAACTGATGGACCTGTGAGGAAGGTTTCAGTACCAGGTCCAAAGTTTTGGGGTTTGTTACTCTCTCACTGTAAGCCCAGACTTTGTATTTACTAAAATGCTTTAATTACAATGTACTTAAATGATTTAAGTTTTATTACATTTACTTAAAAATATTAAGTGTCTTCCACTAATTTGTAGACCTAGTCGAAAGTATGAAAAAGTTTAAGTTGAATGGATTTAAATCCCTGAGGTTTAGTCATGACCACACCTTTTAATCTATGCATTGCATTGTGGGTATTGGGCATGTTGTTGAAAATGTGTTATTTTTATGTGCAGGGGTTCAGCTGGGTTGTGGTGTTAGTGTTAATTGTGACTTAATGTGTGTATAGTAATGTTTATTGGCCTTTTTGTGTTTGTTTTTGTATTTTTGTAGAGCTGCACCATGAGTCAGAGCCATAGACCCAACAATGAGTTTACTGTTCAGCTATTACTGATTTCATTTGTTATACATCCTATTGCACTACCGAATACAAAGTATTTTCCGAATCAACTAAATGCAATGAGATAAATTCTTGCTGAACTTACACCCATGCTACAATATATAAAGTTGAGTAATTATACAAAGCCATTTATATTGCAAAAGATTTTAATTTAAGTCAACTTGGAAATGAGTTCGAAGAACTGATGATATTAAGTCTAATGATTATACAAGGCAATTGACACTGCAACAAATTTTAAGTTAAATTAACTTGGCATTTGGTGTGTTGTACTTAAAAAAAGCAGTTCCATTCAAATCAAACATTTAAGTTTAATATACTTAAGTTTTCATCACTCATTACTGAAATTTTTTTAAGGCAACAGGTTACCTCAGATTTTTTAAGTAAACTCAACTCGTCCGGTCTTACAGTGCTCTTTTACAACCAATATGGACCTCCTATTTTTACACATTTCAACATGTTAGTCTCATTTTAACAACGCTCTACCAGTAGACACACCCATTTTACCAGTTGTTTGTGACACTACTTGATCATTTTGACCAAAATGCATCACTTCAAAACACCTGTCTCTTAAAACCAAGGAGCAACGACCTTGTCACTAAAATGTGTAAGTATCTTAAAGTCATCATCCCTCAATGGACTCTGAGGGAGGCTCCAAAAAAACCACTGGCTCCCACAGATTTACATTCAACTACTCATTAAAAACACTAATTTAATAATTGTCTGGTCTCATTAGCTTTATTTGGACCCTTTAATAAGTGATTAACTAGTCCCACATGATTTTTTTTCCTCTTTTAGTCATCTCCCAAGTAAAAAGTAAGGTTTGATATTAAAAATTAAATCTTTTGTCCGAAAGGTTACCATCCTTTCCCTGAGTTACCTCTAGAGATGCCCCTAGATACTCTTCTGGCTACAAAGGCAAGTCATAAGGGTGCCATCACAAGGATCTATGACACACTAACCAACATAAATCCTCCACCCACTGCCAATATTAGGACGCTCTGAGAGAAAGATCTTGGCAGACCTCTCTCTAATGATCTCTGGAAGTCAATTTTAGAGCAAGTACACTCATTTTCCTCATGTAGTAGATATGACCTTATACAATTTGAAATTGCTCGTCGTGTTCACTTAACCAAGGCCAAATTGACTAAGATACCCCAATACTGATCCTATATGTGACTGTGCAAACAAGCGCCAGCGACCTTAATGCATATGTTTTAGACATGCCCCATTCTTAGTTCATTCTGTCTTGCAATATTTAACTTCTTGAGTGAGGTTTTCAGTATGGTTATTGATCCACATTCTTTCATAGCTTTATTTGGTGTAAGACCTGGAGACTGTGACTGGCCATTATATATGTTGTTGTGGCCTTTACTACCTTATTTACCCATTGCCAAATACTATTACGTTGGAAGAGCTCTAAATCCCCATCCTATGTCAGGTGGATCAGGGACATTATGTTTCACCTGAAATTGGAGAAGATCAAATTCACTCTGAGAGGAAATAAAGACAAATTTAACAAGGTTTGGATGCCTTTTCTGACTTATTTCAACAACATTACTGATGTGACAAACTGGGACTAGTAGAGTATATTTCTGCATATTTAGGTGAAGACTGGTAACTTAAACCAATGCTGTGTTTATTTATTTATTTTATTTCATTTCATTTACCTATTTATTTATTAATTCTTTATTACTATCATTCTATTTAGATATTGTACCTTGTTCTATTCCTTCTTTATCACAATATTTTGTCTTTTGTATTTTCTTTTCCTTTAGAGGATCTGGGATCATTGGGTAGGGGGAGGGCAAGAAGGGAATGAAGGGATTTATTGTGTACATTTCCTGAATTTGTGATTTTTACATGTTTAACTATAAAATGCCAATCAACAGATTTAAATTTAAAAAAAAAAAAGAAAAGAAATGCATGCTGTGTCTGGCTTTGATTGACAGGTCTGTACGACATTTCATTCATTTGCTGAGTAATCTGCTGTATTCTGTCTGCTGTTAGACATTTATGATATTCAATATGATCATGATTAACAATAAAACTCTGCTTGTGACACACAGCACAGGCAAGTACATAATTTGCTGTCACAAAAGCAATAATAATTCTGTCATGATCTAAGAAAGCTTTGTGTCTTTTTAATTTCCCTCACCTCTCTTCTGTATCTCTGGGACCACACCTGTCACACTGAAACTGTGCAGAAACTATCAGAGCTATAAATAAGATTCATTTAAGTAGAAATACAGCTTTTGTGGTACATTTGCATATCAGCAGAGATCCAGCTGTGAAGTCAAGTACTTCATGCATGCAGACATCCTCACTGTGAGATGTCAAACTGACTCAACTGCTGTCGATTGTGACACTTTTCTAAAGTGTGACACTGTACACATTGTATTTGAGTTTGCAGGGGTGATTAACAAAATTACTGTATAAAGTAGTGTGAAATACAGGTGTTGAAGTACAACATATAGTATAACAACACTCACATTAAACACTTACAGCGCTTAAGTATATTAGTCTGTTATACTGTTATGTATTATATTCAGTGTTGTGCAAAAGTCTTTGATCGCTTTTAGCTTGGTTGTTTTTGCAAGGTCATTATGAGCATAAATATTAATTCTTTAGTGTATTTATGTAAAATAAAAAATACCATAAATGCTTTCACAGTATTAAAAACACATGAAAAATCCTGATTAAATGGCTTTTTCAGGCAAAGTCAGTATTAAGTGTGACCTCTCTTCATCAAAGCAGACCAAACAATAACAAACATCCAACATGCATGACATGAAACCTGGTGTAAAACAACAGATGATTAATGCAGTAAAACTCATATTATCTGAACAAAAGAGTTAAAGACATGTTAAAACAAAGAACCTTTATTTTAATGCTATTTACATATTTCTGGGAATTTGCATATGTCTGGTCATTACAACTTTGCCAAAACAAGATCTAATGGTAAGAACTTTTCACATCACTACAGACAGCATTTTCAGTTAAAATACATCTTTGTATCAATATGGACATAAATGTTTTGAAAAATATAAATTAATTAGTGAATAGAGGGATTTTGGACAGTAAGGATATTAATTTTCATGTTACAGAACTTTTTGTTGGGTGAAATGCTGCCAAAAATGTGGATGTTTTACATAATATGACTGCTTGGGTAACAGTGGGTGAATGTTTTGCATTTGACCTTTAGATCAGCTGATGCAAACTGTGATACTGCATTTGCAAACATAGAAAGATTATGATTTCTATCGGTAAAATTTGTATATGTCAGCATGTGAACATAGCACATTGTCCTCTTCAGCCAGTTTCACACTGGTCAAAATATAGCCTCTATTTTGATGAAGTTCACATGTTTCTAGGCATACAAATTTAATAACTCATTGTACTGTAAGGTCAAATAGACTGATTGCAAAACAGGAGCTCAAATGTTCTACATGCTGTATATTTTGGAAAATGAAGTGTTACGTTCATTTAGTCACATTAAAATACTCAAGTAACAGAGCAGAAATCAGCCCCAGGCTTTATTTTACCCTCAACTTTCTTAAGAGCAGACTAGGTTGATAAGAAATGCTGAGTTAGAAAGAATCAAGTATCAGCCAGCGTTCCAGCTGAATAGCCAATGTATAAACACATGTGACGACATTAAACTATACCTGTTTGCCATTCCATGAGCCACTCCCTCATCATGACACCCTGATGCAAATCTTCAGTCTGTACAGTGTACTTCTGTCCATCTGACTGGTCTGTACTCCATGTGGAGCGTCAGACGTCACATCTCCAGCTTCAGGATGATGAACACACTCATTCTGCTGCTGGTTTCCTTTTCTCTGTCCTGTGAGTTCCACTGACTCTTAGCTCTTCCACTGCTCAGTCAGTCAGAGCAGATACTTTTTCTTACAATTCATCCCTTCTTTCTTCTCATCAGGTTGCACTGGTCAGAGGATGGAGTCCATTCCTTCCAGTTCAGTAGTGAAAAGGCCTGGGGAGACTCTCAGTCTGTCCTGCAGAGGATCCGGCTTCACATTTTGGTGTTGTGGTATGAGCTGGATAAGACAACCTGAAGGGAAAGGACTGGAATGGATAGGGGTCGGACATAATCCTGCTAGTAGTAACAGTTATGCCAGTAGTGTACAAGGACGAATAGAAGTCAGTAGAGATGACAGCAATAGCATGGTGCATCTGAGACTGTCCAACCTGAAGCCAGAGGACTCTGCAGTGTATTACTGTGCAAAACACACACAGTGACACAAACAGTCAGTAGAGCTGAACAAAAACTCCTCAGTGCCTGAACATGTGTTACATGAATCCACCAGAGGAGGAGCCCTTACACCACTAATGAGTTTAAAGTCAACTTCAACCTGCGTCTGGGAATTATGGCAACAGTAAAGCATGTCTTGTTTTTGTACAGAAAATTCAAGTGTTCAACTACTTTTTTAGCAACATCCAAAAACGAAAAGAAAATGTGTGACAAATGTGACAGTTAAGAATGCAAATAAAAAAATTATGATTTCTAATTAATCTTTAGAAATAACAAGCAACATGTACTTTTTACTGTAAGTGATCATAAATGACATCCCTGTTACTAATTTTCCACAGCAAGTATAAAATAAAATATTCATGGATGTTATGTAGACTATACGGATAGATTTAAAATGTTATTGGGTAATGAATTCAATAATAGTAATAAATGTTAAGTGAAATAAAATAAAACAATAAAATCCTCATGATCACATAAACAACACATGTTTCAATAAAACAAATAATCTGGAGGAAGTCTCCCAAACCTCTTTCCCAACAGTGTGATTCATAGTGTGTTTCTGTTGTGGAGGAGGAGTTAATGCAAAACTGTGATCTCCACCATCTTTTCATATACGTACATGAAGAGTGAAGGACAGAGACTAAATAACTGACATACACACTGACTGGACAGAGACAACTGGCTTTTACAATGGTCCGAACAAAACAATTGTTTGGTTTTCTCATCCTGACTATCTTCCTGGCTGGTAAGGACCATGAAAGCTTCATTGGAAAAAATCCCACTCATAAAAATGTCAGTTTTTCTCTTTCTAAAGATTTGTTCAAATATCTGTAGGTGCTGATGGTCAAACACTGACTGAGTCTGAATCAGTGGTGAAAAGACCTGGAGAATCACACAGACTGACCTGCACATATTCAGGATTCAGTAGCACTCCCGATATCGCTTGGATCAGACAGGCACCTGGAAAAGGACTGGAGTGGATCGCTTACATCAGTAGTGGCAGTGGTAGCATTTACTATTCCCAGTCAGTCCAAGGCCGTTTCACCGTCTCCAGAGACAACAGCAGAAATCAGGTGTATCTGCAGATGAACAGCCTGAAGACTGAAGACTCTGCTGTTTATTATTGTGCACGAGAGACACAGTGACTGAAGTTGGTGGAGCAGCTGTACAAAATCTTGTATTGTTCATCCTTGCTGCACTAACAACTATTGCACATCACATTATACATCTATAAATTAATGGTAATGAATTAAAACAATGTATTTATGTATTTCATCACAGTACAGCACAGTTACACCTTAAATGTTAAAACTGTACCCCACAGTTAAAAGCACAATCATAAATTTGTGCGATGGAAAAAAATAATAGAAGTGTATGATGTGGTAAATTCTAAAAAAAATTCCATACATTTTTCAGTCATGTCTGTGGCTTATAAAAGGCCGTCAGTGCTGTCACCACCAGTAAAATAAAGAAGAACGGTAATCCTTGTACAGTTGGCAAGTTTGGTTATCCCAGAATGCACTGGGTGACAGTAATGCCACTCTACACAAGTCTCCCCACAACAAATGCTCTTTATTATGGAGTTTTAATGAGGAAACTGAAGAGGAGGACTTTCTTTTTCATTGCTCTCCTTAACATGAAAACAATTTTTATATTGTTTTTAGTTTAGTTTATTTTGAATATACAGCAAAACAAAGTAATCTTACTTAGTCCTTAGAAATAAAACCGATAGCAAGAAATTATAGAAAAAAACCCAACTTATACATATACATGAAAGGAAAATATGACTTCATTTGCACACTCAAACAGGAGTGGGAGAGTATAACTTATTTAATCCCACCTCTTCTCCACACAACAGTCTATCCTTTAGCTTCCTATCAGCATAATATATGAAAAATCAAGTCCCTTGGAATTTTTGGTTTTACTTTGTGAGGGAGATAATATGATCAGTCATGTGTGTTTTTGGTTTGTTTGTTTGTTTATTAATGGTCGGCAGAATAACGTCAAATCTTTGATGAAATTTGCTGGAAAGGTAAGGCATGTGCCTAGACCAGACCAGATCCACTGAAATGGGTAAATCCTGAAGACTTTTTCCACAAATATTGTAACGAAATTGCAGTTTTGACTGAATATGGAGTCCTGGCATGGCTATGAACTGTTTCAGAGTGTTGTTCTGTTTTTAGTTATTAGTCACCTTTACTGTAAATTATGAATAAGAATAATTTCAAAACATTTTTAGCTTTTGAACGATTATTTCACCAGACTCGGGATAAAAAAATCTATGCATATTTATTAATTTAATTCTATTTAAATAACATTGCTATTACATGAGCCCAGAGCTGTTGCTTGACACTGTTGGGGCCCGAGGCAAGAAGGGATCATTGGGCACTAGGGGCCACTAAATCATTTTATAAAAGCAACCTTTTAATTTATTTAAGTTTGATTAACAATGTGCAAATAAAGATATATAACAAAATATTATCTGGAAATATAAAAACTTGACAATCAAAAATATATTAAAGACTTATGTGAACCCTGGACACAATTAAAGATATTCACTTAAAGAAATAGATAAAAAAGAAGGAAAATAATAAAACACAATAAAACAAGAATAACAGTGTTAGAATATTTATAAATACTTGTGGATTTTAGCTTGTGGAAATGCAATAATCAATAACCAATGTTGTGCTAGGTACTTCCATGAACAATAACCATGACTGCTTAGAGCAGGGGTGTCCAAACTTTTTTTAAAGAGGGCCAGATCTCATAATGTGGAGATTGCCAGGGGCCAGTGGTCGCTTCAGATGTTTTTTAAACAGTAAAAATTACATATAAAAGCGCTGTTCTACAACAATTTTATTTTCATTGTCACAATATCATTTTTTTTTAAATGGCAATGTAACCAAATCTAAGCCACTCAGGTGTGAACAAATTAAAAAAAAAAAATAAAATAAAATAAAAATCTGCCTTCCTTTCACATCTGGAGTCAGATAACATAGAACAAACTGTGTGGAGTATCTTAAACGTCCAAGAAGTTGATAAAAATCTTAACCCCACATTCATTTTAAACATGACTTATATGAGTAATCATTACTCATATTTTACTCAGTAATGCAAAGTCTGTTAACATTTAAGATGAAAACATATGACTTTTACTCTTGTCTTTCACAAAATCCTTCAGAAAGTAATATTTTGTGTCACATCTACAAGTACATAACACCAGCAGTTATAGGCAACTAACCTGGCAACTTGGTATCCTGCCTTGGTGGTGAATTCATTGAACTCCCAGGTTCACATGAAGAGTCACTGCTGTGAGTTTAAAGCAGCTTGCATTTGCTTCACTTTTTCGGAGCGCTCACTCCCTGCTAGCTTGTTGTACGTGTTAGCTTGTTTTGTCTGCTAGTGTGTCTTTACATTGAATTCCTTAAACAAGGCAACAGTCTCTTGACAAATTAGGCAAACACAATCGCCTTGATTTTCAGTGAAAAAAAAATTGTAATTCCCATCTCTCCTGGAAGCGGCGGCCCTCACTGTCAACTTTTTTTTTTTTTTTTTTACAGGCGCCATGGTTAGAAATTAGCTAAAAGGGTTCACGGCAAAGTCACAGAGCCTGATAGAGTTAGAGTGGTGCTGCCACCATGAGGTGAAAGGAGAAACTGCATTTTGAACCTTTTATGATTCATGCACTCGGTTCAACAGTCCAAGCGGGCCATAAATAATACATTCTAAAACTGAAGCTGTGGGCCATGTAAAATCTGACCGCGGGCCGTGATTGGCCCCCGGGCCGGACTTTGGACATGCCTGGCTTAGAGCATTATCTCGTTTGCCAAAAAGTGAACAGGAAAAACAAAATACAGCATCTGTGCTCACTGAATAATCCAACCACAACTTCTTGATTTTTTTCTCCTTTTTTCATGTTTATCATGTAATTGTCTTTTGTGAATCTCCTTGGGGGCATTTCTGACTTTTGAGGAAAATCAAAGTCTGTGATTTGAACAGGTCCTTTTTGTACAAGTCGACACTGAGTGCTGTCATCAGTCAGGTTTGGCCACAGTGCAGGATCATCAGCGACAACAGGAGGAGCTTCCTTTGTTGATAATTCAGGTGCAGGTGAGGTAGAGGTGGAGGGAAGAACTGGAGTGCTCTCAGTTATTTGGGAAGTGCTGGCTGGGACATCCTCTTGGGTTTCCTCAAAGGACTCAACATGATCTACGTTGAATAACATCATAATGATCAGCCTAATAATTACAGTTTTAAATAATCCAGATTAGACATTATATTAGACTAGATAAATACTTCATTTATCCCAAACAGAGAAACTGCTTTGTTGCAACAGTGTTAAATACAGAAAGAAACATGGACTTCATTTGTTAAATCGAAATGAAAATAAAATTTGGTTGCAAAAAAAAAAAAAAATACAGTAAGAAACAGAAAAATATTAGAAGCACACAATAAAGAAGAAAAATACACCCAATAAAATAAAAATAACTAATGAATAATATACATACCTTCATCTTTGGACATAGTGGCGTCTTTGTGAGAAGACACAGCCAGGTATTTAAGTAAAGCACCGAATGAAAAAAAGGTCACACTCATAAATCACGACTATAGGGCAGTAGTTGACTATCAGGATTATTAATAAGTTTATTATTTACAAAAAAAGTACTTAAACATTATATCACTAGATGTAACTAACAGAACTAGTAATGGCAGATTGCCCTGTAAGTTCCACTATCAAGACAGTTTTAACAATGAAAACATGACATTATGAGAGTAGAAACAACGTGTGTAAATGGGTCATTGCACTGAAAGTCACTAACTGCCTGATTTCATACAACTGGAATTTCTGTTTGTGTTACACACATCTATAGGGATGTTCTTAAGTTGTTCCTAAGTTACTGTGCGTATTCTTTTACACAACTGCATTTCCCTTTTTTGTCATTTCAATTGGACAGATATCAGGTATTTCACCGTCCATCCTGGTGGCCCCTCTCAAGCCCTGGGCCCAAGGAAACTGCGTAGTTCACCTACTGTGCTCTTCATGAGCCACTGCCTCATCAATAAATGTTAATCAAGCAATTCCATGGGGGTTTTCATGCTTGTTTAAATGTGTTAGAGACATTTCATATACTGAACAGAAAAATAAATTGACATTCAACATAATTAACGAAATAGAATGGCTTAGTGGTATTCATAAGTTTTATCACTGAAAATAAAAAAAGAAAAAAAAAAAAAATCAAATCAAGATCAAAGTAATACATATTTAGTAATATAATTCAATTCAAATAACACACCAGCATTCCATGAGCCACTCCCTCATCATGACACCCTGATGCAAATCTTCAGTCTGTACAGTGTACTTCTGTCCATCTGACTGGTCTGTACTCCATGTGGAGCGTCAGACGTCACATCTCCAGCTTCAGGATGATGAACACACTCACTCTGCTGCTGGTTTCCTTTTCTCTGTCCTGTGAGTTCCACTGACTCTTAGCTCTTCCACTGCTCAGTCAGTCAGAGCAGATACTTTTTCTTACAATTCCTCACTTCTTTCTTCTCATCAGGTTGCACTGGTCAGAGGATGGAGTCCATTCCTTCCAGTTCAGTAGTGAAAAGGCCTGGGGAGACTCTCAGTCTGTCCTGCAGAGGATCCGGCTTCACATTTAGCTGTTGTCCTATGAGCTGGATAAGACAACCTGAAGGGAAAGGACTGGAATGGATGGGAGTAGTTCAAACTGATGACAGAGGAATACAGCTTGCCAACGTTGCAACAGGAGAAATAGAAGTTACCATGGATAATAGCAACAGCATGGTGTATCTGAGACTGTCCAACCTGAAGCCAGAGGACTCTGCAGTGTATTACTGTGCAAAACACATACAGTGACAGAAACAGTCAGTAGAGCTGAACAAAAACTCCTCAGTGCCTGAACATGTGTAAAATGAATCCACCAGAGGAGGAGCCCTTACACCACTAATGAGTTTAAAGTCAACTTCCACCTCCTTCTGGGAATTATGGCAACAGTAAAGTGTGTCTTTTGTTTTTGTACAGAAAATTCAAGTGTTCAACTACTTTTTAACAACATCCAAAAATGAAAAGAAAATGTGTGACAAATGTTACAGTTAAGAATGCAAATAAAAAAATTATGATTTATAATTAATCTTTAGAAATAACAAGCAACATGTACTTTTTGCTGTAAGTGATCATAAATGACATCCCTGTTACTAATTTTCCACAGCAAGTATAAAATAAAATATTCATGGATGTTATGTAGATTATACAGATAGATTTAAAATGTTATTGGGTAATGAATCCAAAAATAGTAATAAATGTTAAATGAAATAAAATAAAACAATAAAATCCTCATGATCACATAAATAACACATTTCAATAAAACAAATAATCTGGAGGAAGTCTTCCAAATGTCTTTCCCAACAGTGTGATTCATGGTGTGTTTCTGTTGTGGAGGAGGAGTTAATGCAAAACTGTGATCTCCACCATCTTTTCATATACGTACATGAAGAGTGAAGGACAGAGACTAAATAACTGACATACACACTGACTGGACAGAGACAACTGGCTTTTACAATGGTCCGAACAAAACAGTTGTTTGGTTTTCTCATCCTGACTATCTTCCTGGCTGGTAAGGACCATGAAAGCTTCACTGGAAAAAATCCCACTCACAGAAATGTCAGTTTTCCTCTTTCTAAAGATTTGTTCAAATATCTGTAGGTGCTGATGGTCAAACACTGACTGAGTCTGAATCAGTGGTGAAAAGACCTGGAGAATCACACAGACTGACCTGCACATATTCAGGGTTCGGTGGCAATATTGATACATCTTGGATCAGACAGGCATCTGGAAAAGGACTGGAGTGGATCGCTTACATCAGTAGTGGCAGTGTTAGCATTTACTATTCCCAGTCAGTCCAAGGCCGTTTAACCGTCTCCAGAGACAACAGCAGAAATCAGGTGTATCTGCAGATGAACAGCCTGAAGACTGAAGACTCTGCTGTTTATTATTGTGCACGAAAGCCACAGTGACTGAAGTTGGTGGAGCAGCTGTACAAAATCTTGTATTGTTCATCCTTGCTGCACTAACAACTATTGCACGTCACATTATAAATCTATAAATTAATGATAATGAATTAAAATAATATATTTATGTATTTCATCACATTAGAGCACAGTTACACCTTAAATGATAAAACTGTACCCCACAGTTAAAAGCACAATCATAAATTTGTACGATAGAAAAAAAAACATAATAGATGTGTATGATGTGGAAAATTAAAAAAAAAAAAATCATGCATTTTTTAGTCATTATCTTTCATTGCTCTCCTTAACATGAAAACAATTATTATATTGTTTTAGTTTAGTTTATTTCGAATATGTAGCAAAACAAAGTAATCTTACTTAGTCCTTAGAAATTAAACAGATAGCAAGAAATTATAGAAAAAAACAACTTATACATATACATGAAAGCAAAATATGACTTCATTTGCACATTCAAAAAGGAGTGGGAGGAAGTTTAATTTATTTAATCCCACCCCTTCTCCACACAACAGTCTATCCTTTAGCTTCCTATCAGCATAATATATGAAAAATCAAGTCCCTTGGAATTTTTGGTTTTACTTTACCAGGGAGATAATATGATCAATCATGTGTGTTGTTGGTTTGTTTGTTTATTAATGGTCGGCAGAATTACACCAAATTTTTTATAAAATTTGCTGGAAAGGTAAGGCATGGGCCTAGACCAGACCAGATCCAATGAAATGAGTAAATCCTGGAGACTTTTTTCACAAATATTGTAACAAAATTGCAGTTTTGACTGAATATGGAGTCATATGGAGAAATTTCATATACTGAACTGAAAAATAAATTGACATTCAACATAATTTGCGAAATAGAATGGTATAGTGGTATTCATAAATTTTATCACTGAAAATAAAAAGAGAAAAAAAAAAATCAAATCAAGATCAAAGGAACACATATTTAGTAATATAATTCAATTTAAATAACACACCAGCATTACATGAGCCACTCCCTCATCATGACACCCTGATGCAAATCTTCAGTCTGTACAGTGTACTTCTGTCCATCTGACTGGTCTGTACTCCATGTGGAGCGTCAGACGTCACATCTCCAGCTTCAGGATGATGAACACACTCACTCTGCTGCTGGTTTCCTTTTCTCTGTCCTGTGAGTTCCACTGACTCTTAGCTCTTCCACTGCTCAGTCAGTCAGAGCAGATACTTTTTCTTACAATTCCTCACTTCTTTCTTCTCATCAGGTTGCACTGGTCAGAGGATGGAGTCCATTCCTTCCAGTTCAGTAGTGAAAAGGCCTGGGGAGACTCTCAGTCTGTCCTGCAGAGGATCCGGCTTCACATTTAGCTGTTGTGGTATGAGCTGGATAAGACAACCTGAAGGGAAAGGACTGGAATGGATGGGACTAGTTTATTACGATGCCAGTGGAACAGACTATGCCAACAGTGTACGAGGACGAATAGAAGTTACCAGGGATAACAGCAACAGCATGGTGTATCTGAGACTGTCCAACCTGAAGCCAGAGGACTCTGCAGTGTATTACTGTGCAAAGGAGTCACAGTGGTTGGAGTAAACAGAGAGGCTTGACAAAAACTCCTAAAAGTGTTTCAACAAAGACCTCTAGGGGGAAGTAGATGAGATGAAACTAAAGAGAAAAGGGAGGGTTCTATCCAGTTCATAGGCCTATTTTTTCACATCTGTCTTTTTGTTACACATCTTCTTAGGAAAAGTTTAGTTTTACTTTATTCAGATAAAAATAAATAAATAAATAAACACATGCAGACACACTGTCAAAGAAACAGCTGGTAACACTTTACACCATTGCTCAATGATAAATAAAGAGAATAATAGATACATAATAGTGTGGTAATAGTTTGGACAAGCATGATAATGTATTAAAATCATGTATTTATTACTAAAGTAAAAACCCCTGATAGTGAAAACTCATGGTAACTACAATATTGTAAAAAGTGTATCTTCTTTTATGTCATAAACATTCCTTTTGGTTTGTTTATTATTACTATTTTTCCATTTTAATCATGCTTTTACAGTGATGTGGGTTGACACATTTTTTCATCAGGGTGTCAAAATACAGCACATGTTTAACAATAAACAGTTTGCATGAACTATTACATATTTTGCTATCTTTTTTTAAAATTTTCAACAATAAATGTTAGTTGATTTTCATACTTGTTCAAATTTGACATGTTACATATACTGAATAGAAAAAGAAATTGATGTTCAATATAATTAAAGTCAAGGAAATAGAATGACATAGTGGGATTCATAAACTATGTCACTGAAAATAAAAAAGAAAATAAAGATCAAAAACAGACTTTTCTCATGGTCGGATTCATGGAGTTTTTCTGAAGAGGAGGAGTTAATGTAAAACTCTGATCTCCTGTTTCTCCTCCTCTTTACTTTAAAAATGAGTCACAGAGACTAAATGACTGATAAACACACTGACTGGACTGAGACAACTGGCTTTTACAATGATCCAAACTAAATATTTGTCCGCTTTTCTGATCTTAACTCTTTTCCTGGCTGGTAAGGATGGTAAAATATTGACTGTAAAATGACATGATCATGTGATGAGTTTTCCTGTAACTAAAGACCTGTTAAATATCTGTAGGTGCTGATGGTCAAACACTGACTGAGTCTGAATCAGTGGTGAAAAGACCTGGACAATCACACAGACTGACCTGCACATATTCAGGGTTCAGTAGCGATCACTGGAACACTTGGATCAAACAGGCACCTGGAAAAGGACTGGAGTGGGTCGCTACTATCACTAGTGATGGTGGCAGCACTTACTACTCTCAGTCATTTCAAGGCCGTTTCACCATCTCCAGAGACAACAGCAGAAAGCAGGTGTATCTGCAGATGAACAGCCTGAAGACTGAAGACTCTGCTGTTCATTATTGTGCACGAGAGACACAGTGACACAGGAGGGAGAAACACTGTACAAAAACCTACTGTCAAAAAAAAAACAAAAAAACAAAAAGGAATCATAGAATTTCCATAACCTTTACCACCCTATAGTTTCTTAAAAAAAAAAAAAAAAAAATTGGGGATAATGTTAACATGTGTGCCTCATGTGTTCAAATAAATGTTGATGACACAATTCCACATGAGACACAACATGAAATGTAATATGACAAATATTGGATCAGATTACCTGCAGGAAAAAGACAGCAATGAATTGGAATAAACTTTGATCTCCTATTATAAAGACCCAATGAAAAAAAAATTCAATGTCAATTTAGACACTGAAAATAAAAAAGCAACTCTAAATGGGCAGAATATATATGTCTGCAGACAATGCTGTGGGCTCAAAGAGACATAGTGATACAAATCATCAGTAGACCTGAAGAAAAGTTTTCTTTTGAGTAGAAAAACAATAACATGAATCCATCAGAGAAGGACCCTGAGACAATTAATAATTCATAACAAATCAACAAACAGAACAACATCCACAAATACATTTTGGTTTTCTATTTAAAAAAAAAAAAAATCAATATACTGTGAAAATGACTATTTTTTCAGTTTGCTTCTGCTTTTAAGGCTTTTTTAGTTGGTCCTTTGTGTCAAATTTAAATGAAAGATAATTTATTGAAAGGGTTTTTCACTGATATGTAAATGAAGTTCATTATGCGTTGACTTATAATGAAGTGAAGTGTGTTTGTGTCAGTCAGAGGAGATCCCTTCAGTTCATCTTCATCATCAGTCATGTTCTCTGTAGCTCTGATACTGCTGTTGGCATCTGGATCCTGTGAGAAACTTTCAGTGGACTGACTTTACTAAACACATGGTAAACATGTATCAGTCAGATGAATGATGGAGAAAATGTTGGTTTGTGTTTCCACAGGTGTGTACAGTATAGACCTGATCCAGCCAGACTCAGTGGTCCTGCAGCCTGGACACACTTTGACCATCAGCTGTCAGGTCTCTTATTCTCTCAGCAGCCGTCGTACAGGTTGGATCCGACAACCTGCAAACAAGGGACTGGAATACATCGTGAGCATGCATACTGGACACCCCATAGTCTATAAGGAGTCTTTAAAACACAAGTTCAATATAGTTGCAGATTCTTCACACCAAACAGTGACTCTAAATGGACAGAATATGCAGCCTGAAGACACTGCTGTGTATTACTGTGCAAGTGAGACACAGCAACACAAACCATCTGTAGACCTGAACAAAAACCCCTCAGAGTGAAAACCATGAATCCACCACAAGAGGAGCCCTCACACCATTAATGAATACAAGATCATTACACACTTCACATGTTTCATAGCTGATTATTCAGAATAAATAAATACCTTCAGTTTGCAGATGATCATCTAACCTTTTATATATCTGCTATTTATTATATACGTTTGATGTGTTCTTACCAATTAAAATATTCACCATTCACTGTTTAGAGAGTAAAAATGTACCCAAATTCTTGATTCTTTGGTGTTTGCCTGTCAGCTTAAGAAGTGACTTGTAAATAATGATGAATACAAATAAAACCTTTGAAAAGTTTTGTTTATAATTATCTGACATCCTGCAATTTACTTAACATAATATGTGTTGTTAATTCTTTGCTTTTAGTGTAATATTGTGAAACTTGATGCAAAATACATCATTACTCATAAAGTTGGAATAATTTAATTTTCAAACACATTCCTCCTTTTATTTTCACTTATACACTCCAGTAATCACCTCTGACCAGGTACAATAATTACATACTGAGTCCTGGTTCCACTTTATCTATCAAGAATAAATCACATTGTCACAATCATTTCCAGAGAATAAAAAAAAAAATAATAATAATAAAAAATACCTTAATGCATAACAGTGTATTACAGAATTAAAGGTCTAGTGTAAAAACATGGAATTTCAGGGTCAAAATTACTGACATCAAGCATGAATTTAATAAAATCTTACTTCATAAAACAAACAACTAATATTAAACTGCTAATTATAAAACAAAAATATTTCTGATGACTATGATGACAACAGTACTCCAGGTTTTATCCACTCTTTGAGGAGGAGTCAATGCAAATGCAGATATCCTCTCTTTTAAAATATGACTGCAGAGGCCAAGACAGAGACACACAGTTTAACATGATGGACTATAGGACAGGACTGATACTGTTAACTATCTGCTGGGCAGGTGAAGTGCTTCACCTTTTCTCAGATCAGTTTATTTAGTTATAAATGCACAGAAAGTCTCATGAGTTTATTTGTGTCTTGAACAGGTGTTGATGGTCAGACTCTGACTGAATCTGAACCTGCAGTAAAAAGACCTGGACAATCCCACAGACTGACCTGTTCAACATCTGGATTCACATTCAGCAGCTACGTCATGAACTGGATCAGACAGGCTCCTGGAAAAGGACTGGAGTGGATCGCTTTTATACACACGGGCAGTACTTCGACTTATTACTCCTCATCAGTCCAGGGTAGATTCACCATCTCCAGAGACGACTCCAGCAGTAAACTTTATCTGCAGATGAACAGTCTGAAGCCAGAGGACACAGCAGTGTATTACTGTGCTCGAGGAGACACAATAACAGACAATAACAGGGAAGTCATACAAAAACTACTTCCTTATTCCAAACCAGCTCTGGAACTTTCATTTACAATACTGATCATAATGATTATTGGTTATTGTTGTCAGTGATTCTACTCTGGAGAATTTAGTCACTATTTAAAGTTTTAAACAAAATAGCTTTGTGTTTTTCTTGAAAATTTCGTCTTACAAGTTGCAAAAACATCTGCCATATTGAAAAATTTTTTTTGAAGTAACTGCAGTTCAAATAATTTCATGAATGTTGCGTTAAAAAAAAGTTGTAATTTATGATTTCTTGTCCCTTAGACTACAAGAAACATTTCTCTTCAGCTGTAACTGTTAATAAAGTATGTTTCTGTCACTGATTTTCTACAGCATGTTATATAAATATGTATGGATGAATTAATTACCTCCGCCAAGGAGATTATGTTTTTGCCAGGGTTTGTTTGTTTGTTTGTTTGTTTGTTTGTTTGTTTGTTTGTCGGTCCGTTAGTGTGCAACATAACTCAAAAAGTTATGGACAGATTTGGATGAAATTTTCAGGGTTTGTTGGAAATGGGATAAGGAAGAAATGATTAAATTTTGGTGGTGATCGGGCGTGGGGGGGCCCACGGGGGGGGGGCACTGATCAGCCTTGGCGGAGGTCTGCGCTCTCCGAGTGCTTCTAGTTTGTCTGTCTGTCTGTTTGTCTGTCCGTTAGTGTGCAACATAACTCAAAAAGTTATGGACAGATTTTGATGAAATTTTCAGGGTTTGTTGGAAATGGGATAAGGAAGAAATGATTAAATTTTGGTGGTGATCGGGGGTGGGGGGGCCCACGGGGGGGGGGCGCAGACCACAGAATTTCATCAAAATCAGTCCATAACTTTTTGAGTTATGTTGCACACTAACGGACAGACAAACAGACAGACAGACAGACAAACAAACCCTGGCAAAAACATAACCTCCTTGGCGTGGGGGGCCCACGGGGGGGGCCACTGATCAGCCTTGGCGGAGGTCTGCGCTCTCCGAGTGCTTCTAGTTATTACAGGAATGGCCAAGTTGCATGTGAAACAAATAAATCCAAAGTGTTAATATTGTATTACTGTGCAAGCAAGTCACAGCAACATAAACCATGTGTAGACCTGAACGAAAACCCCTCAGAGTGAAAACCATGAATCCACCACAAGAGGAGCCCTGACACCATTAATGACTACAAGATCATTTCACTTATTTCACACATGTTTCTTTCATACAATCATTTCTTTCTTTTCTTTAAACATTCGCATATTGACTAAATCATATAATTAAAAAATGTATCAGCAACACACTTCATTCAAGAAAAATCACTGTTATATAAAGTTGTTTTTGTCTGTTTATTCTTTTTGTTTTGAGAGTCTTTGACATCCTGGAATTTATGTTTCAAAATATGTGTGGTTGATTCTACAGCTTTGTGCAGTTGATGCTGGGTTTTGGAGAATACCGTGTGAATTAGCACTAAATTTCAGTGATAAATAAATCAATTACTTTTCATGAAAAAAACATGTTTGGTCCAGTTGCAACAGAGATGCAGTTCAGTTTCTGTTTTGTTGTTGAGGAGGAGTCAATGCAAAATATTCATTGTCACCCTTTAAATGTGTAACTGCAGAGACGACAAACAGTTCAACATGATGGACTATAGGACAGGACTGCTGCTGTTAACCGTCCTCTGGGCAGGTGAAGACATACACTGATGTTAAGTCTTCAAATACTTTCTGACTTTGAGTAGATGACTGTTTCATTGTTATTTAACAGGTGTTGATGGTCAGACTCTGACACAATCTGAACCTGCAGTAAAAAGACCTGGACAATCCCACAGACTGACCTGTACAACATCTGGATTCACGTTCAGCAGCTACTGGATGGCCTGGATCAGACAGGCTCCTGGAAAAGGGCTGGAGTGGATCGCTGTTGATAACAGTGGTGGTTTTAACTCCTATTCCCAGTCAGTCCAGGGTCGCTTCACCACCTCCAGAGACAACAGCAGAAACCAGCTGTATCTGCAGATGAACAGTCTGAAGACTGAAGATTCTGCTGTTTATTATTGTGCACGAGGCCCACAGTGACTGGAGTTGGTGGAGCAGCTGTACAAAATCTACATACTGAACACAGTCACTGACACAAAAAATACAATGAGTTCAAATAAAGTTTTATCACATAACCAGAATATTACAAAGTCTTCTTAAGCAACATATTTTTAGCAACGTATTTTAAAGAAAATAAATGACATGTAGAAAAGTGAATGAACATGTTAAATTTAACCGTTAAAGGCCTAGAACTTTTTTTGTGATAACTTCCAAGTGAAATTTTCTCTACATTTAATCTTTCCAAAGTGATTTATCACCATTTATTACAGTAATATCTCCTGCATTTTGCATTTTCAGTGTAAATCAGGTATTTAGAATATGCAGCCTGAAGACACTGCTGTGTATTACTGTGCAAGAGATCCACAGTAACACATATCAGTAGACACCCTGAACAAAAACCCCTCAGTGTGTGGAAAAAAAGAAAATAATAACATGAATCCACCAGAGGAGGAGCCCTCAGATCATTAATAAATCCAAAATGAATGAATTTATTTTGAAAAAATGAATTTACAAAAAAAAGAGGTTTATTTTTCAGAAGCGTCACTTCTTCCTCTCACAGTGTTTTTCATCCAGGTGCATTTTCCTTATACTTAAACAGTTTCACTAAATAAATGCTCTTATGTGTCTCTTTTTGTTAGTGAATTTATGTTTGTAGATGTGAAGTAAAAATACCGCTCATCAGAGTAAAGAGGAGTATCAGAAACAGATGGATCCTATGTGGATCATATTGTATTACTTTACTGATCTTTCTCTAAGAATTTATATAAATATACCACAAGTATTATTATGTATTATAAATTAAACTGGGTATTTTGTGCTTTAGGTATGTTATACATGTGCAGTACATTGTGGTAATCTGGGAAATAGATGAACCTGATAGCCAGTGGTCCACTGGTTCTTATTTGAGGGCTGATATGATGATGTCATGTGGACATTTCTGAAAAAAAGAAATTGGAGAGAAAAGAGGAAAGTTATTTTTTGGTTTTCATTTGTCAATTGAAAGGATAACTTTTTGATTCTAGAAAGTTGCAGTTAGAGGTAAAACTGTTGACATATCAAACTGTGAAATACCTAAATCCACAATCTGTTCAGAGCCACTGAGGAGCTTCATCATGACCAGACCTGGAGGGAGTTTCATCTCTTCCAGTACATTTTCACCTAAAAAATATGACAAGGCAGTGGCTGTGTTGGACACATGCATCAGAAATGCCATCCACTGACTATTTAACACAAAACTAGATGATCTTTGCCACAAACCATGACTTTCCTAACTCATGAAATGATCTTTTAAACTGACAAACATCATATGTGTGAATGGCAGCACTAATCCAAATAGTTTCTTTCCATTTCACAAAGTTAGGTCCCATAGTTCACAGCGGAAGGGGCAGGACTTCAGCTCTCTATAAACACTGATATGATGCTGTCGGCTGCAGCAGAAGAAGAGAAGCTCCCATCAGATCAGCTTTAATCTCAACCATGATCTGTGTAGCTCTGCTGCTGTTGGCTGCTGGATGCTGTGAGTCTCACTGAGGCACAGACACTGACACTATGATCACAGCTCACTGTTCACTGCTATTACACCCACTCAATGTTCAACATGTTTTCATCCACAGGTGTGAAGTGTGAAACGCTGACACAACCAGCCTCTGTGACTGTGCAGCCAGGTCAACGTCTGACCATCACCTGTCAGGTCTCTTATTCATTGGACAGCTACTACACAGCTTGGATCAGACAGCCTGCAGGACAAGGACTGGAGTGGATTGGAATGAAAGCCACTGGAGGTTCATATTATAAAGATTCATTGAAGAACAAATTCAGCATTGACCTGGACACTTCAAATAAAATAGTGACTCTGAATGGACAGAATATGCAGCCTGAAGACACCGCTGTGTATTACTGTGCGAGAGATCCACAGTAACACATATCAGTAGACACCCTGAGCAAAAACCCTTCAGTGTGAAGAAAAAAAAGAAAATAATGACATGAATCCACCAGAGGAGGAGCCCTCAGACCATTAATAAATCCAAAATAAATTTACAAACAAAGAAGAGGTTTATTTTTCAGAAGCGTCACTTCTTCCTCTCATAGTATTTTTCACCCAGGTGCATTTTCCTTATACTGAAACAGTTTCACTAAATAAATGCTCTTGTGTGTCTTTATTTTGAGTGAATTTAAATGTTTGTAAGATGTGAAGCAAAAGAAATGTTTATCAGAGTAAAGAGGAGTATCAGAAACAGCTGCATCCTATGAGGATCATATTGTATTACTATACTGGTCTTTAAGAATTGATATAAATATACCACAAGTATTATTATGTATTATAAATTAAACTGGGTATTTTGTGCTTTAGGTATGTTATACATGTCCAGTACATTGTGGTAATCTGGGAAATAGATGAACCTGATAGCCATTGGTCCACTGGTTCTTATTTGAGAGCTGATTTGATGATGTCATGTGGACATTGTCGAAAGAATAAAATTGTAGAGAGGAGAGAAAGAGAGAAAAGAGAAAAGTTATTTTTTGGTTTTCGTTTGTCAATTGAAAGGATAATTTTTCAAATCCAGAAAGTGTCAGTTTGTGTTTAACTGTTGACGTATCAAACTGTGAAATACCTAAATCCATAATCTGTTCAGAGCCACTGAGGAGCTTCATCATGACCAGACCTGGAGTGATTTTCATCTCTTCGAGCATATTTTCACCTAAAGAAGCTGCTGTTCAGTCAGTTGTCCAACTACTTTTGAGCCAATGAAAACTGAGGGACTGTGTTTAAAATGATTGTAATTTCAAAACCGTTATTGCTATATTTTTGTTAAACCCCTTAAGTTAAAGCTGAAAGTTAATATTTCAGTCACCTCTTGATCATGTCAAGTTCTCTGCTTTTTTTCCTTCAAATGTTTTTTTTTTTTTAATGTTTACTATTACATCTTTTTCTTCTAATATTATTTCAAACACTGTGCAATTGTGGTAACTTCTAAAGTTGTTGTCATTACATTGTTTTTCATGTATTTGCTCCTTTATTTTATTTGATTTTAATCTGGCATGATGTTCAAAAATGATGTTTCCCTCAATGGGATTGCTAAGTGAAATAAATTAATTAATAAAATTAGGTTTATTTTTTTTATTTAACTGTATGATCATGTACCTCATCTTGAATACAAAATTGTTTCATTCAGTTGAGTCATATCGCTGCAAAATAATTTCTTTTTAACATTGAACACACAGTTGGTCTCTCCTGTATCTATACTGTATCTTTGTCTTTGGTTTGACTTATTAGATCTGTGTTTTGGTCCTTGAGTCCAGTTTAGGGTCTCTCATATCTGTGAGGAGGAGTCAATGCAAAACTCAGATATCCTCCTCCTCTAAATATCTGAGTGCAGAGAGGACAGAGAGCAGAGGACACATAGTTTAACATGATGGACTATAGGACAGGACTGATACTGTTAACTATCTGCTGGGCAGGTGAAGTGCTTCACCTTTTCTCAGATCAGTTTATTTTAGTTATAAATGCACAGAAAGTCTTATGAGTTTATTTTTGTCTTGACAGGTGTTGATGGTCAGACTCTGACTGAATCTGAACCTGCAGTAAAAAGACCTGGACAATCCCACAGACTGACCTGTACAACATCTGGATTCACATTCAGCAGCTACCAAATGAGTTGGATCAGACAGGCTCCTGGGAAAGGACTGGAGTGGATCGCTTATATAGATATAGCCAGTTCTCTGATCTATTACTCCTCATCAGTCCAGGGTAGATTCACCATCTCCAGAGACGACTCCAGCAGTAAACTTTATCTGCAGATGAACAGTCTGAAGCCAGAGGACACAGCAGTGTATTACTGTGCTCGAACAGACACAATGACAGACAATAACAGGGAAGTCATACAAAAATTACTTCCTTATTCCAAACCAGCTCTGGAACCTTCATTTACAATTCGGATCATAAAGATCATTGACTATTGTTGTCAGTGAATCTACTCTAGAGAATTTAGTCATTATTTAAAGTTTTAAAGAAAATAGTTTTGTGTTTTTCTTGAAAATTTTGTCTTTCAAGTTGCAAAACATCTGCCATATTGAAAAAAAATCTTTGAAGTAACTGCAGTTCAAATAATTTCACGAATGTTGCGTAAAAAAAAGTTGTAATTCATGATTTCTTGTCCGTTAGATGACAAGAAACATTTATCTTCAGCTGTAACTGTTAATAAATAATGTTTCTGTCACTGATTTTTTACTGCATGTTATATAAATATGTATGGATGAATTAATTATTACAGGGATGGCCAAGTTGTATGTGAAACAAATAATTCTAAAGTGTTATTGTTATTTTACTGTGCAAGCGAGTCACAGCAACATAAACCATCTGTCGACCTGAACAAAACCCCCTCAGTTTGAAAATCATGAATCCACCACAAGAGGAGCCCTCACACCATTAATGAATACAAGATCATTTCACTTATTTCACATGTTTCTTTCATACAGTTATTTCTTTCTTTTCTTTAAACATTCACATATTAATTATATCATATACTTAAAAAATTTATCAGCAACACACTTTATTCAACTAAAATCACTGTTACATCAGGTTGTTTTTGTCATTTTATTCTTTTTGTTTTCAGATTCTTTGACATCCTGGAATCTATGTTTCAAAATGTGTGTGGTTGATTCTACAGCTTTGTGCAGTTGATGCTGGGTTTTGGGGAATATCTTGTGAATTAGCACTAAAAGTCTGTGGTAAATCAATTACTTTTCATGAAAAAAAAACATGTTTGGTCCACTTATAACAAAGATACAGTTCAGTTTCTGTTTTGTTTTTGAGGAGGAGTCAATGCAAAATATTCAGTCACCCTTTAAATGTGTAACTGCAGAAACGACAAACAGTTCAACATGATGGACTATAGGACAGGACTGCTGCTGTTAACCGTCCTCTGGGCAGGTGAAGATATACACTGATGTTAAGTCTTCAAATACTTTCTGACTTTGAGTAAATGACTGTTTCATTCTGGTTGAACAGGTGTTGATGGTCAGACTCTGACTGAATCTGAACCTGCAGAAAAAAGACCTGGACAATCCCACAGACTGACCTGTACAACATCTGGATTCACATTCAGCAGTAAACTTTATCTGCAGATGAACAGTCTGAAGCCAGAGGACACAGCAGTGTATTACTGTGCTCGAGAACACACAATGACAGACAATAACAGGGAAGTCATACAAAAACTTCTTCCTTATTCCAATCCAGCTCTGGAACTTTTATTTACAACACTGATCATAATGATCATTGGTTATTGTTGTCAGTGAATCTTATCTAAAGAATTAACTGAATATTTAAAGTTATAAAACAAAGAGTTTTGTGGTTTTCTTGAAATTTTTGTCTTGCAAAAAATCAGCTAAATCTTTCAAAAAAAAAACAACAACATTTAAATCAATGTAGTTAAATGTGTTTTTTTTTTTTTTAATTTATCATGTATTAAAAAAATAAATAATTAAATATATATATATATATATATATATATATATATATATATATATATATATATATATATATATATATATATATATATATGATTTCTTGTCCCTTGGACTACAAACAACATTTACTTTCCTCATTAAGTGATAAGAAATAATGCTTCTATCACTGATTTTTCATTTCACTTATTTCACACATTTCTTCCCTACATTCATGTCATTCTTTTCTTTAAACATTCATACATTAGTTATATCACATACTTAAAAAAAGTATCAGCAACACACTTTATTCAAATAAAATCACTGTTACATCAGGTTGTTTCTGTCATTTTAGTCTTTTTGTTTTCAGATTCTTTCCCATCCTGGAATTTATGTTTCAAAATATGTGTGGTTGATTTTACAGCTTTGTGCTGATTCTATGTTTTGGGGACTATCTTGTGAATTAGCGCTACAGTTCAGTGATAAATAAATATAAAAATAAACCACATTTCATGAATGTGACAAATGAATAAATAAATAAATAAATAAAAAACACATTTGATAAATACAAAAACACTAATATACTTAAACGCTTAACAGCGTTTAAGTATATTAGTCTGGTACATTGTTATGTATTATATTCAGCACTGTGCAAAAGTCTTTGATCACTTTTAGCTTGGTTGTTTTTGCAAGGTAAAAATATAGCATAAATATGAATTCTTTAGTGTATTTAGGTACAACAAAAAATACCATAAATGCTGTCACAGTATTAAAAATACATGAAAAATCCTGATTAAATAGCTTCTTCAGGCAAAGTCAGTATTAAGTGGGACCTCTCTTCATCAAAGCAGACCAAACAATAACAAACATCCAACATGCATGACATGAAACCTGGTGTAAAACAACAGATGATTAGTGCAGTAAAACTCATATTATCTGAACAAAAGAGTTAAAGACATGTTAAAACCAAGAATCTTTATGTAATGCTATTTACATATTTCTGGGAACTGCATATGTCTGATCATTATAACTTTGCTAAAACAACAAGATCTAATGGTAAGACCTTTTCACATCACTATAGACAGCATTTTCAGTTAAAATACATCTTTGTATCAATATATGTAAATGTTTTGACAAATATCCATTAATTAGTGAATAGAGGGATTTTGGACAGTAAGGATATTAATATTCATATTACAGAACTTTTTGTTGGGTGAAATGCTGCCAAAAATGTGGATGTTTTACATATTGTGACTGCTTGGGTAACGGTGGGTGAATGTTTTGCATTTGACCTTTAGATCAGCTGATGCAAACTGTGATACTGCATTTGCAAACAAAGAAAGCAGGGCATTTTGTGATTTGGTTGTGATTTCAATCGGTAAAATTTGTATATGTCAGCATGTGAACATAGCACAGTGTCCTCTTCAGCCAGTTTCACATTGGTCAAAATTTAGCCTCTATTTTGATGAAGTTCACACGTTTCTATATATATACAAATACATACAAATTTAATAACTCATTATACTGTCAGGTCAAATAGACTGCAGGTAAAACAAGAGCTCAAATGTTCTACATGCTGTATATTTTGGTAAATGAAGTGCTATGTTCATTTAGTCACATTAAAATACTCAAGTAACAGAGCAGAAATCAGCCCCAGGCTTTATTTTACCCTCAACTTTCTTAGGAGTAGACTAGGTTGATAAGAAATACTGAGTTAGAAAGAATCAAGTATCAGCCAGCGTTACAGCTGAATAGCCAATGTATAAACACATGTGACGACATTAAACTATACCTGTTTGCCATTCCATGAGCCACTCCCTCATCATGACACCCTGATGCAAATCTTCAGTCTGTACAGTGTACTTCTGTCCATCTGACTGGTCTGTACTCCATGTGGAGCGTCAGACGTCACATCTCCAGCTTCAGGATGATGAACACACTCACTCTGCTGCTGGTTTCCTTTTCTCTGTCCTGTGAGTTCCACTGACTCTTAGCTCTTCCACTGCTCAGTCAGTCAGAGCAGATACTTTTTCTTACAATTCCTCCCTTCTTTCTTCTCATCAGGTTGCACTGGTCAGAGGATGGAGTCCATTCCTTCCAGTTCAGTAGTGAAAAGACCTGGGGACACTCTCAGTCTGTCCTGCAGAGGATCTGGCTTCACATTTACCTGTTGTGGTATGCACTGGATAAGACAACCTGAAGGGAAAGGACTGGAATGGATAGGGGTCGGACATACTCGTGCTAGTAGCAACAGCTATGCCAGTAGTGTACAAGGACGAATAGAAGTCAGTAGAGATGACAGCAACAGCATGGTGTATCTGAGACTGTCCAACCTGAAGCCAGAGGACTCTGCAGTGTATTACTGTGCAAAAAACACACACAGTGACACAAACAGTCAGTAGAGCTGAACAAAAACTCCTCAGTGCCTGAACATGTGTTACATGAATCCACCAGAGGAGGAGCCCTTACACCACTAATGAGTTTAAAGTCAACTTCAACCTCCTTCTGGGAATTATAGCAACAGTAAAGTGTGTGTTTTGTTTTTGTACAGAAAATTCAAAAATGTTCAACTACTTTTTAAGAACATCCAAAAAAAAAAAAAAAAAAAAAGAAAAGAAAAGGTGTGACAAATGTGATAGTCAAAAATGCAAATTAAAAACTATGATTTATGATTAATCTTTAGAAATAACAAACATAATGTACTTTTCATTGTAAGTGATCATAAATGACATATCTGTTATTAAAGTTCCACAGAAAGTATAAAATAAGATATTCATGGATGTTATGTACGATAGGTATAGCTTTAAAATGTTATTGGGTAATGAATCCAATAATAGTAATAAATGTTAAGTGAAATAAAATAAAACAATAACATCCTCATGATCATATAAATAACATATGTTTCAATAAAACAAATAATCTGGAGGAAGTCTCCCAAACCTCTTTCCCAACAGTGTGATTCATGGTGTGTTTCTGTTGTGGAGGAGGAGTTAATGCAAAACTGTGATCTCCACCATCTTTTCATATACGTACATGAAGAGAGAAGGACAGAGACTAAATAACTGACATACACACTGACTGGACAGAGACAACTGGCTTTTACAATGGTCCGAACAAAACAATTGTTTGGTTTTCTCATCCTGACTATCTTCCTGGCTGGTAAGGACCATGAAAGCTTCATTGGAAAAAATCCCACTCAGAAATGTCAGTTTTCCTCTTTCTAAATATTTGTTCAAATATCTGTAGGTGCTGATGGTCAAACACTGATTCAGTCTGAATCAGTGGTGAAAAGACCTGGAGAATCACACAGACTGACCTGCACATATTCAGGGTTCAGTAGCAATTATGCTACATCTTGGATCAGACAGGCACCTGGAAAAGGACTGGAGTGGATCGCTTACATCAGTAGTGGCAGTGGTAGCATTTACTATTCCCAGTCATTTCAAGGCCGTTTCACCATCTCCAGAGACAACAGCAGAAAGCAGGTGTATCTGCAGATGAACAGCCTGAAGACTGAAGACTCTGCTGTTTATTATTGTGCACGAGAGACACAGTGACTGAAGTTGGTGGAGCAGCTGTACAAAATCTTGTATTGTTCATCTTCGCTGCACTAACAACTATTGCACGTCACATTATAAATCTATAAATTAATAGTAATGAATTTAAATATATTTATGTGTTTCATCACAGTACAGCACAGTTGCACCTTAAATGATAAAACTGTACCCCACAGTTAAAAGCACAATCATACATTTGTACGATGGAAAAAAATAATAGAAGTGTATGATGTGGAAAATTCTAAAAAAAATTCCATACATTTTTCATTCATGTCTGGGGCCTATAAAAGACCGTCAGTGCTGTCACCACCAGTAAAATAAAGAAAAACTGTACTCCTTATACAATTGGCAAGTTTGATTATCCCAGAATGCACTGGGTGACAGTAATGCCACTCTACACAAGTCTCCCCACAACAAATGCTCTTTATTATGGAGTTTAAATGAGGAAACTGAAGAAGAGGAGTTTTTTTTTCATTGCTCTCCTGAACATGAAAACAATTATTATATTGTTTTTAGTTTAGTTTATTTCAAATATGTAGCAAAACAAAGAAATCTTACTTAGTCCTTAGAAATAAACAGATGATAAGAAATTATAGGAAAAAAAAAACAACTTACACATATACATGAAAGCAAAATATGACTTCATTTGCACACTCAAAAAGGAGTGGGAGAGTATAACTTATTTAATCCCACCCCTTCTCCACACAACAGTCTATCCCTTAGCTTCCTATCAGCATAATATATGAAAAATCAAGTCTCTTGGAATTTTTGGTTTTACTTTGCCAGGGAGATAATATGATCAATCATGTGTGTTATTGGTTCGTTTGTTTATTAATGGTTGGCAGAATTACACCAAATCTCTGATTAAATTTGCTGGAAAGGTAAGGCATGGGCCTAGACCAGACAAGATCTAGTGAAATGGCTCAATTCTGGAGACTTTTTCCACAAATATTGTAACAAAATTGCAGTTTTGACTGAATATGGAGTCCTGGCATGGCTATGATAATAATAAAAAATAAATAATAAATAATAAAAAAAATACAGTAAGAAACAGAAAAATATTAGAAGCACACAATAAAGAAGAAAAATACACCCAATAAAATAAAATAATTAATGAATAACGCACATACCTTCATCTTTGGATGTTGTGGCATCTTTGTGAGAAGAAACAGCCAGGTATTTAAGTAAAGCACCTAATGAAAAAAAAGGTAACACTCATAAATCACGACTATAGGGCAGTAGTTGACTATCAGGATTATTAGTAAGTTTATTATTTACAAAAAAAGTACTTAAACATTATATCACTAGATGTAACTAACAGAACTACTAATGGCAGATTGCCCTGTAAGTTCCACAATCAAGACAGTTTTAACAATGAAAACATGACATTATGAGAGTAGAAACAAAGTGTGTAAATGGGTCATTGCACTGAAAGTCACTAACTGTCCGATTTCATTCAACTGGAATTTCTGTTTTTGTTACACACATCTATAGGGATGTTCTTAAGTTGTTCCTAAGTTACTGTGCGTATTCTTTTACACAACTGCATTTCCCTTTTTTGTCATTTCAATTGGACAGATATCGGGTATTTCACCGTCCATCCTGGTGGCCCCTCTCAAGCCCTGGGCCCAAGGAAACTGCGTAGTTCACCTACTGTGCTCTTCATGAGCCACTGCCTCATCAATAAATGTTGATCAAACAATTCCATGGGCATTTTCATACTTGTTTAAATGTGTTAGAGACATTTCATATACTGAACAGAAAAATAAATTGACATTCAACGTAATTAACGAAATAGAATGGCTTAGTGGTATTCATAAATTTTATCACTGAAAATAAAAAGAGAAAAAAAAAAAATCAAATCAAGATCAAAGCAACACATATTTGGTAATATAATTCTATTTAAATATCACACCACTATTACATGAGCCACTCCCTCATCATGACACCCTGATGCAAATCTTCAGTCTGTACAGTGTACTTCTGTCCATCTGACTGGTCTGTACTCCATGTGGAGCATCAGACGTCACATCTCCAGCTTCAGGATGATGAACACACTCACTCTGCTGCTGGTTTCCTTTTCTCTGTCCTGTGAGTTCCACTGAATCTTAGCTCTTCCACTGCTCAGTCAGTCAGAGCAGATACTTTTTCTTACAATTCATCCCAACTTTCTTCTCATCAGGTTGCACTGGTCAGAGGATGGAGTCCATTCCTTCCAGTTCAGTAGTGAAAAGGCCTGGGGAGACTCTCAGTCTGTCCTGCAGAGGATCCGGCTTCACATTTAGCTGTTGCAATATGCACTGGATAAGACAACCTGAAGGGAAAGGACTGGAATGGATAGGGAGAGGAGCCTCTGATGCTAGTTACAACAGATATGCCAGTAGTGTACAAGGACGAATAGAAGTCAGTAGAGATGACAGCAACAGTATGGTGTATCTGAGACTGTCCAACCTGAAGCCAGAGGACTCTGCAGTGTATTACTGTGCGAAATACACACAGTGGTTGGAGTAAACAGAGAGGCTTGACAAAAACCCCTAAAAGTGTTTCTTCAAAGACCTGTAGGGGGCAGTAGATGAGATAAAACTAAAGAGAAAAGGGCAGGTTCCATAAACACATGCAGACACACTGTCAAAGAAACAGCTGGTAACACTTGACATCGAAGCTCAGTGATAAATAAAGAGTGTAATAAATACATAAATAGTGTGGTAAGAGTTTGGAAAAACATAGTAATGTATTGAAAACATTTGCATTTATTTCTTCCTACTACTACTCCATTTTACAATGTTATTAAGATGATGGGTTTGACAGTGTTGTTCTGTATAGTGTCAAAAACACATCCAATGTTTAACAGTAAACTGTTCACATTAATAATTAATTGATTTTGATAATTCAGAAAAAAAAGTACAGTTTATATGAGTGGATTTTTGTACTAGTTCATGTATATTAAAAAGATACTTCATATACTGAATACAAAAATAAACTGACATTTAGCACATTGAAACTCAAATATATAGAATAGGGATATATTCATGGATATATTAAAAAATATATAATTGGAAACAAAACAAAAAAAATAATGATCAAAAACAGACTTTTCTCATGGTCTGATTCAGGGAGTTTTTCTGAAGAGGAGGAGTTAATGTAAAACTCTGATCTTCTGTTTCTCCTCCTCTTTATTTTAAAAATGAGTCACAGAGACTAAATGACTGATAAACAAACTGACTGGACTGAGACAACTGGCTTTTACAATGATCCAAACTAAATATTTGTCCGTTTTTCTGATCTTAACTCTTTTCCTGGCTGGTAAGGATGGTAAAATATTGACTGTAAAATGACATGATCATGTGATGAGTTTTCCTGTAACTAAAGACCTGTAAAATATCTGTAGGTGCTGATGGTCAAACACTGACTGAGTCTGAATCAGTGGTGAAAAGACCTGGACAACCGCACAGACTGACCTGCACATACTCAGGGTTTGATAGCAATTACTGGAACGCTTGGATCAAACAGGCACCTGGAAAAGGACTGGAGTGGGTCGCTACTATCAGTGATGGTGGCAGCACTTACTACTCTCAGTCATTTCAAGGCCGTTTCACCATCTCCAGAGACAACAGCAGAAAGCAGGTGTATCTGCAGATGAACAGCCTGAAGACTGAAGACTCTGCTGTTTATTATTGTGCACGAGAGACACAGTGACACAGGAGGGAGAAACACTGTACAAAAACCTACCGTCAAAAAAAAAAAAAAAAAAAAGAGGAATCATAGAATTTCCATAACCTTTACCACTTTATAGTTTCTTTAAAAAAATAAAAAATGGGGATAATGTTAACATGTGTGTCTCATGTGTTCAAATAAATGTTAATGACACTATTCCACATCACATGAGACACAACATGAAATCTAATATGGCACATCTTGGATCAGATAACCTGTAGGAAAAGGACAGCAATGAATTGGAATGAACTGTGTTGGATATTTCTCCTATTATAAACACCCAATGAAAAATAAATCCAATATCAATTCAGACACTTAAAGGAAAAAGCAACTCTAAATGGGCAGAATATATATGTCTGCAGACAATCCTGTATCACTGGGCTCAAAGAGACATAGTGATACAAATCATCAGTAGACCTGAAGAAAAGTTTTCTTTTGAATGGAAAAACTATAACATGAATCCATCAGAGGAGGAGCCTGAGATAATTAATTATTTATAACAAATCAAAAAACAGAACAACATCCCCAAATACATTTCGGTTTTCTATTTAAAAAAAAAAAAAAATCAATATATTGTGAAAATGACTATTTTTTCAGTTTGCTTCTGCTTTTAAGGCTTTTTTAGTTGCTACTTTGTGTCAAATTTAAATGAAAGATAATTTATTGAAAGGGTTTTTCACTGATATGTAAATGAAGTTCATTATGCGTTGACTTATAATGAAGTGAAGTGTGTTTGTGTCAGTCAGAGGAGATCCCTTCAGTTCATCTTCATCATCAGTCATGTTCTCTGTAGCTCTGATACTGCTGTTGGCATCTGGATCCTGTGAGAAACTTTCAGTGGATTGACTTTACTAAACACATGGTAAACATGTATGAGTCAGATGAATGATGGAGATAATGTTGGTTTGTGTTTCCACAGGTGTGTACAGTATAGACCTGATCCAGCCAGACTCAGTGGTCCTGCAGCCTGGACACACTTTGACCATCAGCTGTCAGGTCTCTTATTCTCTCAGCAGCCGTCGTACAGGTTGGATCCGACAACCTGCAAACAAGGGACTGGAATACATCGTGAGCATGCATACTGGACACGCCACAGTCTATAAGGAGTCTTTAAAACACAAGTTCAATATAGTTGCAGATTCTTCACACCAAACAGTGACTCTAAATGGACAGAATATGCAGCCTGAAGACACTGCTGTGTATTACTGTGCAAGTGAGACACAGCAACACAAACCATCTGTAGACCTGAACAAAAACCCCTCAGAGTGAAAACCATGAATCCACCACAAGAGGAGCCCTCACACCATTAATGAATACAAGATCATTACACACTTCACATGTTTCATAGCTGATTATTCAGAATAAATTAATACCTACAGTTTGCAGATGATCATCTAACCTTTTATATATCTGCTACTTCATTATTTACATTTCATGTGTTCTTACCAATTAAAATATTCACCATTCACTGTTTAGAGAGTAAAAATGTACCCAAATTGTTGATACTTTGCCTGTCAGCTTAAGAAGTGACTTCTAAATTAATGATGAATACAAATTAAACCTTTTAAAAGTTCTGTTTGTAATTCTTCCCTGACATCCTGCAATTTGCTTAACATAATATGTGTTGTTAATTCTTTGCTTTTTGTTTAATATTATGAAACTTGATGCAAAATACATCATTACTCATAAAGCTGGAATAATTTAATTTTCAGACACATTTCTCTTTTTATTCTCATTCATATACCCAGTAATCACCTCTGACCAGGTACAATAATCACATACTTAGTCACAGTTCTACTTTATCTGACAAGAATGAATCACATTGTCATAATCATTTTTTGAGAAGAAATAAAAATATCATAAAAATAACTTAATGCGTAACAGTGTATTACAAAATTAAAGGTCTAATATAAAAACATGGAATTCCAGGGTCAAAATAACTGACATCAAGCAAGAATTTAATAAAATCTTTCTTCATCAAACAAACAAGTGATTATTAAACTGCTAATTATATAACAAAATTATTTCTGATGACCATGATGACAACATTAATCCAGGTTTTATCCACTCTTTGAGGAGGAGTCAATGCAAATGCAGATATCCTCTCTTTTAAAATGTGACTGCAGAGACCAAGACAGAGACACACAGTTTAACATGATGGACTATAGGACAGGACTGCTGCTGTTAACTATCTGCTGGGCAGGTGAAAATATATGCTGATTTTAAGTCTTGTCTTCAAATACTTTCTGAATTTAGAGTAAATGACTGTTTCATTCTGGTTGAACAGGTGTTGATGGTCAGACTCTGACTGAATCTGAACCTGCAGTAAAAAGACCTGGACAATCCCACAGACTGACCTGTACAACATCTGGATTCACATTCAGCAGCTACGAAATGAGCTGGATCAGACAGGCTCCTGGAAAAGGACTGGAGTGGATCGCTTATATCAATAGTGGTGGTGGCACTTACTATTCCCAGTCAGTCCGAGGCCGTTTCACCATCTCCAGAGACAACAGCAGAAACCAGCTGTATCTGCAGATGAACAGTCTGAAAACTGAAGATTCTGCTGTTTATTATTGTGCACGAGAGCCACAGTGACTGATGTTGATGGAGCAGCTGTACAAAATCTACATATTATTTGACAGATCCCAGTTTTATGCTTTCAGCTGCACATAAATGACACAGTGCAATCACAGTATGTACTTGAGATGTAATATACGTGCAATATAAACTATTTACTTCAGGTGAATGAACTACTGGTTACTAGTTGAAATAGTCAGAAATCCTAATATGAATCACATCTGGATAGTTTATATTATGTACAGTATAGAAAATAAAAATATTAATTAAAACATTATGTATTATGACTTTATTTCTTCTTCTTCTTCTTCTTCTTCTTCTTCTTCTTCTTCTTATTATTATTATTATTATTATTATTATTATTATTAGTTTTTATTTATTTATTTAATTATTTTTTACCTTTATTTAACAAGGTAAATTAGTTTAGAACTGATTCTCACTTACAATAACGACCTGGCCAAGAGGCAGCACACAAACAGAATGAGTAGCAGCACAGGTTGCATGTACAAACGACAGAACAGATTAAATCTACAACAACCAAACAAACAGGATGGACAGCAGAACCAATCACAATGACATATAACAAATAGAAAAGCTAAAAACAGGTGCAGTGGTCCAAAAGTGTATCTCTCACTGATCTTTTTAAATAGTGTGAGCGGTATGAAGGAGGTGAGTTTTAAGGATCATTACAAAGAATTCCAGTCATAAGCGGCAGAAAAATGGAACACAGGAAAAATTACTGAGCATTTTTTTTAGAGTTAAAACTATTTTCCTCAAAAAGAATAAATTTAGCTCTATATTGAGTAAATCTGGCTCTATATGTAGTTTGGAGAGCTCTACCCAAAAAGTAACTTTTATTGTTTTAGAGAGGGATCAACTGTTATCTAAGTAGAATAAAATTTTCTTCAGTTTGAGTAAATTTCCTGTGAATGATGATTGACCGTGAATGGTACGAGCTTTGGGAATAATATGACGACGTTAATGAAACTGTTGGAACGAAGAGTAAATGTGGGGTTTTGAATGGTGAACAATGAGCACAGATAAGGAGGTTACTGGTAATTACTGCACAGATCAGAGTTTTCAGCCGGATATGAAGTGCGTCTTTGTTTTATTCCCTCTGTCTGTCTTCATGCAAATTGAATTTCCTCACAGTCGACTATAAAAAGGTGATATGATGCTGTCGGCTGCAGCAGAAGAAGAGAAGCTCCCATCAGATCAGCTTTAATCTCAACCATGATCTGTGTAGCTCTGCTGCTGTTGGCTGCTGGATGCTGTGAGTCTCACTGAGGCACAGACACTGACACTATGATCACAGCTCACTGTTCACTGCTATTACACCCACTCAATGTTCAACATGTTTTCATCCACAGGTGTGAAGTGTGAAACGCTGACACAACCAGCCTCTGTGACTGTGCAGCCAGGTCAACGTCTGACCATCACCTGTCAGGTCTCTTACTCCCTAGGCTACTTCACAGCTTGGATCAGACAGCCTGCAGGACAAGGACTGGAGTGGATTGGAATGAAATACACTGGAGCTTCATATTATAAAGATTCACTGAAGAACAAATTCAGCATTGACCTGGACACTTCAAATAAAATAGTGACTCTGAATGGACAGAATATGCAGCCTGAAGACACCGCTGTGTATTACTGTGCCCGCAGAGACACAGTAACACAAAGCATCTGTAGACCTGAACAAAAACCCCAGCATGTGAAAAAATATAACGTGAATCCACCAGAGGAGGAGCCCTCACACCACTAATGACTGTAATGAAATCAGTCTTTTAGTTTATCCCATTTCCACTCAAACAGTAACTGAAGCTTATGCAATAATGACCCAGAAAATCCACTGGTGATGACAAATTGTAAACCTTTGCATCTCTGAACACATTATTTACATTTTTAATCTGAGCTTTTCCATGTGTATTACTCCAAGGGTTTAGCAGACTGCATAATAACACACCTACCTCCTCAGGTCTGTCCTTGACTTGGCTGGATGTGGAAACAAAGGACCAACAACCATCAGAGGAATTCCGTGATCATTGACCTTAGTTTTCTTCTTTGGTCTTCCAGGCCTTTTGGTGTTACTGAGCTCACCTGTGGATCCTTTCCTTTTAACAATGTACCAACCTGTTGATTTTTCCCACTCTGAATGCTTTCACTATCTAATAGATTTAGTTGTGATGTCATCCTTCACTTGCACTGACAGCTTTTTGGAGCCCATATGGAGAATTCCACTGACTAAATGTAAATTCAACATGTGGAATCAACTCCAGAGCTTTTATCTGTTTCATTTTGTCGTATAATAACCAGGGAACAGGACAAATCTGGACATGAAGCTGCTGTTCAGTCAGTTGTCCACCTACTTTAGAGCCAGTGAAAACTGATGGAATGTGTTTAAAATGGTTGTAATTTCTGAACCATTATTGCTATATTTTTGTTAAAGTCCTTGCGTTAAAGCTAAAAGTTAATATTTGAATCACATCTTGATCATGTCAAGTTCTCTGTGTTTTTTTTTATCTTTCTTAATATTTTAAATAAATGTTTGCTATAACAACTTTTTCTTCTAACGTTATTGTAAAAACTACATCTGCGGTAACCTTTGAAGTTGTTATTACTACACCATTTTCATGTTTGTGCTCTTTTATTTGATTTTATTTTACCCCAGCATGATGTTTGAAAATGATCTTTCCCTCAATGTGATTTCTGATAGTTTAAATAAAGTAATGATTTTTTGTTTGTTTGTTTTTTTTGTGTTCATTTAACTATCTGGTCATGTATCTCATCTTCAATACAAAATTGTTTTATTCTGTCTAGCCATGTGACCACAAAAATAATTTCTTTCTAACACTGAACACAGAGTTGGTCCCTCCTGTATCTATACTGTATCTTTGTCTTTGGTTTGACTTACTACATCTGTGTTTTGGTCCTCTAGTCCAGTTTAGGGTCTCTCATATCTGTGAGGAGGAGTCAATGCAAAACTCAGATATCCTCCTCCTCTAAATATCTGAGTGCAGAGAGGACAGACAGCAGAGGACACATAGTTTAACATGATGGACTATAGGACAGGACTGCTGCTGTTAACTATCTGCTGGGCAGGTGAAGATATACACTGATGTTAAGTCTTCAAATACTTTCTGACTTTGAGTAAATGACTGTTTCATTGTTATCTAACAGGTGTTCATGGTCAGACTCTGACACAATCTGAACCTGCAGTAAAAAGACCTGGACAATCCCACAGACTGACCTGTACAACATCTGGATTCATGTTCAGCAGCTACTGGATGGCCTGGATCAGACAGGCTCCTGGAAAAGGACTGGAGTGGATCGCTGTTGATAACAGTGGTGGTTTTAACTCCTATTCCCAGTCAGTCCAGGGTCGCTTCACCACCTCCAGAGACAACAGCAGAAACCAGCTGTATCTGCAGATGAATAGTCTGAAAACTGAAGATTCTGCTGTTTATTATTGTGCATGAGGCCCACAGTGACTGGAGATGGTGGAGCAGCTGTACAAAATCTACGTATTGAACACAGTTACTGACACAAAAAATACAAAGAGTTCAAATAAAGTTTTATCACATAACCAGAATATTACAAAGTCTTCTTAAGCAACATATTTTTAAGAAAATAAATGACATACAGACAAGTGGATGGACATGTAAAAGTTAACCCTTTAAGGCCTAGAACTATTTTTGTGACAACTTCCAAGTAAAATTTTCTCTACATTTAATCTTTCCTAAATGATTTATCACCATTTATTATAATATTATCTCCTGCATTTTGCATTTTCAGTTTATATCAGGTATTTTTAAAATTCCTCACAGGTTTCGATTCCTCAACAGCTATTTGTCTTTTTCCTATTTTCGATTTACAATAAAGTTGGAATGAAATATTTTAACCTGTTCTCGTGAAATGATTGTGACAATGTGATTTATTCTTGATAGATAAAGTGTAACTGGGACTCAGTATGTGAACATTATACCTGGTCAAAGGTGAGACTGAAGTGTATAAGTAGGAATAAAAAGAGGAATATGTCTGAAGAAAAAATTATTCCAACTTTATGGGAAACAGTGTACATCTCAGCCCTTAAACATCATTATTTTATTTACTTGAACCCTGCTGTCACTGTCTGTTTACAGAGAACAAACAGTGGAAAAGCAAGTAAATTCAAATATACGTGTAAAATTGTGAATACTTTTGAATTTAAGTAAATTAACCATTGAACACATTGCAATCATGGTTTACATATATGTTAGAAAACTTGAGAAAATTAAATATTACCACTGATTTAAAGACAAAATATAACCTATCAGCATAATTGTACTTGCAATCATTAGAACATTTCCAAAATTATAATTAGTGATGTTTCAATCAATTCTAAATAATTATTAGTAAAAATAGAGAAGCACTCTTTAAAAGTTACCGTTAATTTAATCTAAATGATGAACTGCTGGGAATGTGTCAGATGAATCTACATATTTAGTCTTTTTTGCAGATATTACAGCAGCTGTCAGATGCTTGTGATGCTGGAGTAACATCAGCGTCATTGTGTCACATGTTCGATTGAATGCAAACTCTGAAGTCCTTCTTGCTGTGCAGCTGCAGTATATAATCTACACATCAGACTGGCAGTGGAAATCACACAACACATCAACGTCAACATTAAACATGTTCTCTTTGGCTCTGCTGCTGCTGTTGGCAGCTGGACCTGGTAAGTCTATTACAGTAACAGTTAGCTTTAATATTATTACATAACATGGTCACTTGTCATAAACTTTTCTCTTTATTTTCACTATTTTTCAACAGGTGTGAAGTGTGAAACACTGACACAACCAGCCTCTGTGACTGTGCAGCCAGGTCAACATCTGACCATCACCTGTCAGGTCTCTTATTCACTGAGCACCTATGATACAGCTTGGATCAGACAGCCTGCAGGAAAAAAACTGGAGTGGGTTGGAAGCAAATATACTGGAGCTTCATATTATAAAGATTCACTGAAGAACAAATTCAGCATTGACCTGGACACTTCAAATAAAATAGTGACTCTGAATGGACAGAATATGCAGCCTGAAGACACCGCTGTGTATTACTGTGCCCGCAGACACACAGTAATACAAAGCATTAGTAGACCTGAACAAAAACCCCACAGTGTGTGAAAAAATATGACGTGAATCCACCAGGGGAGGAGCCCTCAGATCATTAATAAACCCAAAATAAATTTCCAAAAAAAGGAGGACGCTTATTTTTCAGAAGGGTCACTTGTTCCTCTCACAGTATTTTTCATCCAGGTGCATTTTCCTGATACTTAAACAGTTTCACTAAATAAACACTGTTGTGTGTCTCTTTTTTTCAAGTGAATTTATGTTTGTATGATGTGAAGGAAAAGGAGTGTTTATCAGAGTTAAGAGGAGTATCAGAAACAGATGGATCCTATGAGGATCATATTGTTTTACTTCACTGATCTTTCTCTAAGAATTGATATAAATATACAGTACAACAAGTAATGTATACCCAGTATACCCAGTTAAACTGGGTATCTTGTGCTTTAGGTATGTTATGCATGTCCAGTCCATTGTGGTAATCTGGGAAATAGATGAACCTGAAAGCCAGTGGTCCACTGGTTCTTATTTGAGGACTGATGTGATGATGTCATGTGGACATTGTCGAAAGAATAAAATTGTAGAGAGAAGAGAAAGAGAGAAAAGAGAAAAGTTATTTGTTAGGTTTTTATTTGTCAGTTTTAAAGGATAATTTTTCAAATCCACAAAGTGTCAGTTAGAGGTAAAACTGCTGACGTATCAAACTGTGAAATACCTATATCCACAATCCGTTCAGAGCCACTGAGGAGCTTCATCATGACCAGACCTGGAGGGAGTTTCATCTCTTCCAGTACATTTTCACCTAAAAAATGTGACAAGGCAGTGGCCGTGTTGGACACATGCAACGGAAATGCCATCCATTGACTATTTAACACAAAACTAGATGATCTTTGCCACAAACCATGACTTTCCTAACTCATGAAATGATCTTTTAAACTGACAAACATCATATGTGTGAATGGCAGCACTAATCCAAATAGTTTCTTTCCATTTCACAAAGTTAGGTCCCATAGTTCACAGCGGAAGGGGCAGGACTTCAGCTCTCTATAAACACTGATATGATGCTGTCGGCTGCAGCAGAAGAAGAGAAGCTCCCATCAGATCAGCTTTAATCTCAACCATGATCTGTGTAGCTCTGCTGCTGTTGGCTGCTGGATGCTGTGAGTCTCACTGAGGCACAGACACTGACACTATGATCACAGCTCACTGTTCACTGCTATTACACCCACTCAATGTTCAACATGTTTTCATCCACAGGTGTGAAGTGTGAAACGCTGACACAACCAGCCTCTGTGACTGTGCAGCCAGGTCAACGTCTGACCATCACCTGTCAGGTCTCTTATTCAGTGGGCAGCTACTACACAGCTTGGATCAGACAGCCTGCAGGACAAGGACTGGAGTGGATTGGAATGAAACACACTGGAGCTTCATACCATAAAGATTCACTGAAGAACAAATTCAGCATTGACCTGGACACTTCAAATAAAATAGTGACTCTGAATGGACAGAATATGCAGCCTGAAGACACCGCTGTGTATTACTGTGCAAGAGAGCCACAGTAACACATATCAGTAGACACCCTGAACAAAAACCCTTCAGTGTGTGAAGAAAAAAAACGAAAATAATAACATGAATCCACCAGAGGAGGAGCCCTCAGACCATTAATAAATCCAAAATATATTTACAAACAAAGAAGAGGTTTATTTTTTCAGAAGCGTCACTTCTTCCTCTCACAGCATTTTTCATCCAGGTGCATTTTCCTTATACTGAAACAGTTTCACTAAATAAATGCTGTTGTGTGTCTCTTTATTTTGAGTGAATTTAAATGTTTGTAAGATGTGAAGCAAAAGAAGTGTTTATCAGAGTAAAGAATAGTATCAGAAACAGCTGCATCCTATGAGGATCATATTGTTTTACTTTACTGGTCTTTCTCTAAGAACTGATATAAATATACCACAAGTATTATTATGTATTATAAATTAAACTGGGTATTTTGTGCTTTAGGTATGTTATACATTGTTTATCTGAGTAAAGAGGAGTATCAGAAACGGATGGATCCGATGAGGATCATATTGTATTACTTTACCGGTCTTTCTCTAAGAATTGATATAAATATACAATACAACAAGTATTATTATGTATACCCAGTTAAACTGGGTATTTTGTGCTTTAGATATGTTACACATGTCCAGTACATTGAGGTAATCTGGGAAATAGATGAACCTGATAGCCAGTGGTCCACTGGTTCTTATTTGAGGGCTGATTTGATGATGTTATGTGGACATTGTCGAAAGAATAAAATTGTAGAGAGAAGAGAAAGAGAGAAAAGAGAAAAGTTATTTTTTGGTTTTCATTTGTCAATTTAAAGGATAATTTTTCAAATCCAGAAAGGGTCAGTTTGTGGTAAAACTGATGACGTATCAAACTGTGAAATACCTAAATCCACAATGTGTTCAGAGCCACTGAGGAGCTTCATCATGACCAGACCTGGAGGGAGTTTCATCACTTCGAGTATATTTTCACCTAAAGAAGCTGCTGTTCAGTCAGTTGTCCAGCAACTTTTGAGCCAATGAAAACTGAGGGACTGTGTTTAAAATGGTTGTAATTTCAAAACCGTTATTGCTATATTTTTGTTAAACCCCTTGAGTTAAAGCTGAAAGTTAATATTTGAGTCACCTCTTGATCATGTCAAGTTCTCTGCTTTTTTTTCTTCAAATGTTTTTTTTTTTTTTAACGTTTACTTTTACATCTTTTTTTTCTAATATTATTTCAAACACTGTGCAATTGTGGTAACTTCTAAAGTTGTTGTCGTTATGTTGTTTTTCATGTATTTGCTGCTTTATTCTATTTTATTTTATTTTAATCTGACATGATGTTCAAAAATGATGTTTCCCTCAATGGGATTGCTAAGTGAAATAAATTAATTAATAAAATTACTTTTATTTTTTTCATTTAACTCTTTGATCATGTACCTCATCTTGACTACAAAATTGTTTCATTCAGTTGATTCATATCGCCGCAAAATAATTTCTTTTTAACATTGAACACACAGTTGGTCTCTCCTGTATCTATACTGTATCTTTGTCTTTGGTTTGACTTATTAGATCTGTGTTTTGGTCCTTGAGTCCAGTTTAGGGTCTCTCATATCTGTGAGGAGGAGTCAATGCAAAACTCAGATATCCTCCTCCTCTAAATATCTGAGTGCAGAGAGGACAGACAGCAGAGGACACATAGTTTAACATGATGGACTATAGGACAGGACTGGTACTGTTAACTATCTGCTGGGCAGGTGAAGTGCTTCACCTTTTCTCAGATCAGTTTATTTTAGTTATAAATGCACAGAAAGTCTCATGAGTTTATTTTTTATCTTGACAGGTGTTGCTGGTCAGACTCTGACTGAATCTGAACCTGCAGTAAAAAGACCTGGACAATCCCACAGACTGACCTGTACAACATCTGGACTAAGCTTTAGCAGCAGAGTGTGGAACTGGATCAGACAGGCTCCTGGAAAAGGACTGGAGTGGATCGCTTATATAGATACAGCCAGTTCTCCGATCTATTACTCCTCATCAGTCCAGGGTAGATTCACCATCTCCAGAGACGACTCCAGCAGTAAACTTTATCTGCAGATGAACAGTCTGAAGCCAGAGGACACAGCAGTGTATTACTGTGCTCGAGGAGACACAATGACAGAATATAACAGGGAAGTCATACAAAAACTACTTCCTTATTCCAAACCAGCTCTGGAACTTATATTTACAATACTGATCATAATGATCATTGGTTATTGTTGTCAGTGGATCTAGAGAATTAAATGAATATTTAAAGTTTTAAACAAAACAATTTTGTTTTGCAAGTTGCAGAAATGTCTGCCAAATCTGTGAAAAAAATGTTTTTAAGTAAATGCATTTAAAAATAATTTATAAAATATCATTTAAAAAAGGTACAATTTATGATTTCTTTTCTCTTGGAGCACAATTATCATTTGCTTTCTGCTTTAAGTGATCATAAATAATGCTTCTATCAATGATTTTCTACAGCCTGTGTGGAAAAATATGTACAGATGATTTATTAATCACAGGAATGACCAAGTTCTATGAGAAAGAAATGTATCCAAAGTGTTTTTAGTAAATATAAGGTGAAATAACATGAACATTCAAACCATTTTCATCACATAAATGACACATATTAAATCTGGAGTAAGTCTTATATCTGTCTTTCACAGTAGTGTGATTCATGGTATGTTTCTGTTTGTGAAGGAGTTAATATTAAACTGTGATCTCCACCATCTTTTCATATACGTACATGAAGAATGAAGGACAGAGACTAAATAACTGACATACACATTGACTGGACAGAGACAACTGGCTTTTACAATGGTCCGAACAAAACAATTGTTTGGTTTTGTCATCCTGACTATCTTCCTGGCTGGTAAGGACCATGAAAGCTTCACTGGAAAAAATCCCACTCACAGAAATGTCAGTTTTCCTCTTTCTAAAGATTTGTTGAAATATGTGTAGGTGCTGATGGTCAAACACTGACTGAGTCTGAATCAGTGGTGAAAAGACCTGGAGAATCACACAGACTGACCTGCACATATTCAGGGTTCAGTGGCAATATTAATACAGCTTGGATCAGACAGGCACCTGGAAAAGGACTGGAATGGATCGCTTATGTTAGTGCTGCTAGTAGTTACATTTACTATTCCCAGTCAGTGCAAGGCCGTTTCACCATCTCCAGAGACAACAGCAGAAAGCAGGTGTATCTGCAGATGAACAGCCTGAAGACTGAAGACTCTGCTGTTTATTATTGTGCACGAGAGCCACAGTGACACAGGAGGGAGAAACACTGTACAAAAACCTACCATGAAAAAACAAATCATAGAAATTATGTGACTTTGACATTTACCACCTTCTGGTTTCTATTAGAAATGTTTGGGGATAATGTAAACACTTGTGCCTCAAGTGTTCAAATAAATGTTGATCACACAATTCCACATGAGACATAACCTGAGACCCAATACGACACATCTTGGATCAGATAACCTGCAGGAAAAAACCCTCAGTGTGTGAAAACTGTGACATGAATCAACCAGAGGAGGAGCCCTCAGACCATTAATGACCTTAAAAGCTTTAACCCTTTAATGTGAATTACAGTTCAAATTCAGCTGAATCCACTTCTGTCATTTTTAACTAAATTTACGGTGACGTTAATGACACAGATTAGTTATTAGTTATCTTAATAATTAGTTATGAACAAGAATAATTTTGAAACATTTTTACTTTTATATGCAATGATTTCATCAGACTGTGGATAGAAAAGCAACACATATTTAGTAATATAATTCTATTTAAATAACACACCAGCATTACATGAGCCACTCCCTCATCATGACACCCTGATGCAAATCTTCAGTCTGTACAGTGTACTTCTGTCCATCTGACTGGTCTGTACTCCATGTGGAGCGTCAGATGTCACATCTCCAGCTTCAGGATAATGAACACACTCACTCTGCTGCTGGTTTCCTTTTCTCTGTCCTGTGAGTTCCACTGACTCTTAGCTCTTCCACTGGTCAGTCAGAGCAGATACTTTTTCTTACAATTCCTCCCTTCTTTCTTCTCATCAGTTCCTCCCTTCTTTCTTCTCATCAGGTTGCACTGGTCAGAGGATGGAGTCCATTCCTTCCAGTTCAGTAGTGAAAAGGCCTGGGGAGACTCTCAGTCTGTCCTGCAGAGGATCTGGCTTCACATTTAGCTGTTGCTATATGCACTATATAAATAAATAAATAAATAAATAAATAAATATAAGTGGACACTGAGTGCTGTCATGTTTGGCCACAGTGCAGGATCATCAGCAACAACAGGAGGACCTTCCTTTGTTGATAATTCAGGTGCAGGTGAGGTAGAGCTGGAGGGAAGAACTGGAGTGCTCTCAGTTGTTTGGGAAGTGCTGGCTGGGACATCCTCTTGGGTTTCCTCAAAGGACTCCCCATGATCTACGTTGAATAATATCATAATGATCAGCCTAATAATTACAATTTTAAATAATCCAAATTAGACATTGTATTAGACTAGATAAATACTTAATTTATCCCAAAATGAGAAACTGCTTTGTTGCAGCAGTGTTAAATACAGAAAGAAACATGGACTTCATTTGTTAAATCGACTTGAAATTGAAAATAACATTTGATTGCGGAAAAAAAAAAAAAAACAAAAAAACCCTACAGTAAGAAACAGAAAAATATTAGAAGCACATAATAAAGAATAAAAATACATCCAATACAATAAAATAATTAATGAATAACACAAATACTTTCATCTTTGGATGTAGTGGCATCTTTCTGAGAAGACACCGCCAGGTATTTAATTAAAGCGCCTAACGAAAAAAAGTAACACTCATAAATCACGACTATAGGGCAGCAGTTGACTATCAGGATTATTAATTAGTTCATTATTTACAAAAAAGTGCTTAAACATTATATCACTGAATATATAGATGTAACTAATAGAACTACTAATGGCAGATTGCCCTGTAAGTTCCACTATCAAGACAGTTTTAACAACGAAAACATGACATTATGAGAGTAGAAACAACGTGTGAAAAATGGGTCATTGCACTGAAAGTCACTAACTGTCCGATTTCATTCAACTGGAATTTCTGTTTTTGTTACACACATCTACAGGGATGTTCTTAATTGTTCCTAAGGTACTGTGCGTATTCTTTACACAACTGCATTTCCCTTTTTTGTCATTTCAATTGGACAGATATCAGGTATTTCACCGTTGCATGAGCCACTCCCTCATCAATAAATGTTGATCAAACAATTCCATGTGTATTTTCATAATTGTTCAAATTTGTTAGAGATATTTCCAATACTGAACAGAAAAATAAATTGACATTCAATATAATTAAAGCCAATGAAATTGAATGTGGTATTCATACATTTTATCACTGAAAATAAAAAAGAAAATAAAATATCAAATAAAGATCAAAGCAACACATATTTAGTAATATAATTCTATTTAAATAACACCCCCCCATTCTATGAGCCACTCCCTCATCATGACACCCTGATGCAAATCTTCAGTCTGTACAGTGTACTTCTGTCCATCTGACTGGTCTGTACTCCATGTGGAGCGTCAGACGTCACATCTCCAGCTTCAGGATGATGAACACACTCACTCTGCTGCTGGTTTCCTTTTCTCTGTCCTGTGAGTTCCACTAACTCTTAGCTCTTCCACTGCTAAGTCAGTCAGAGCAGATACTTTTTCTTACAATTCATCCCTTCTTTCTTCTCATCAGGTTCCACTGGTCAGAGGATGGAGTCCATTCCTTCCAGTTCAGTGGTGAAAAGGCCTGGGGAGACTCTCAGTCTGTCCTGCAGAGGATCCGGCTTCACATTTAGCTGTTGCCATATGCACTGGATAAGACAACCTGAAGGGAAAGGACTGGAATGGATGGGACGAGTTTATAGCAGTGGCAGTGGAACAGACTATGCCAGGGATGTCCAAACTTTTTTTAAAGAGGGCCAGATCTCATAATGTGGAGATTGCCAGGGGCCAGTGGTCGCTTCAGATGTTTTTTAAACAGTAAAAATTACATATAAAAGCGCTGTTCTACAACAATTTTATTTTCATTGTCACAATATCATTTTTTTTTAAAATGGCAATGTAACCAAATCTAAGCCACTCAGGTGTGAACAAATTAAAAAAAAAATTAAAAAAAATTCTGCCTTCCTTTCACATCTGGAGTCAGATAACATAGAACAAACTGTGTGGAGTATCTTAAACGTCCAAGAAGTTGATAAAAATCTTAACCCCACATTCATTTTAAACATGACTTATATGAGTAATCATTACTCATATTTTACTCAGTAATGCAAAGTCTGTTAACATTTAAGATGAAAACATATGACTCTTACTCTTGTCTTTCACAAAATCCTTCAGAAAGTATTATTTTGTGTCACATCTACAAGTACATAACACCAGCAGTTATAGGCAACTAACCTGGCAACTTGGTATCCTGCCTTGGTGGTGAATTCATTGAACTCCCAGGTTCACATGAAGAGTCACTGTTGTGAGTTTAAAGCAGCTTGCATTTGCTTCACTTTTTCGGAGCGCTCACTCCCTGCTAGCTTGTTGTACGTGTTAGCTTGTTTTGTCTGCTAGTGTGTCTTTACATTGAATTCCTTAAACAAGGCAACAGTCTCTTGACAAATTAGGCAAACACAATCGCCTTGATTTTCAGTGAAAAAAAAAATTGTAATTCCCATCTCTCCTGGAAGCGGCGGCCCTCACTGTCAACTTTTTTTTTTTTTTTTTTTTTACAGGCGCCATGGTTAGAAATTAGCTAAAAGGGTTCACGGCAAAGTCACAGAGCCTGATAGAGTTAGAGTGGTGCTGCCACCATGAGGTGAAAGGAGAAACTGCATTTTGAACCTTTTATGATTCATGCACTCGGTTCAACAGTCCAAGCGGGCCATAAATAATACATTCTAAAACTGAAGCTGTGGGCCATGTAAAATCTGACCGCGGGCCGTGATTGGCCCCCGGGCCGGACTTTGGACATGCCTGGACTATGCCAACAGTGTACGAGGACGAATAGAAGTTACCAGGGATAACAGCAACAGCATGGTGTATCTGAGACTGTCCAACCTGAAGCCAGAGGACTCTGCAGTGTATTACTGTGCAAGGGAGTCACAGTGGTTGGAGTAAACAGAGAGGCTTGACAAAAACCCCTTAAACTGTTTCAACAAAGACCTCTAGGGGGCAGTATATGAGATAAAACTAAAGAGAAAAGGGCAGGTTCTAGTTAGTAAGTAAGTAAGTAAGTAAGTAAGTAAGTAAGTAAATGAATAAACACATGCAGACACACTGTCAGTGAAACAGCTCCACAACTCTACACCATAGCTCAATGACAAACAAAGAGTATAATGAATACATAATAGTGTGGTAATAGTTTGGAAAAGCATAATAATGTATGAAAATCATGCATTTTATTACTAAAGTAATAACCCCTGACATTGAAAACTCATGGTAACTGTAATATTATAAAAGGATATCTTCTTTTATGTCATAAACATTTGTTTTGGTTTGTTTATTATTACTATTATTCCATTTTCATCGTGTTATTACAGTGATGTGGTTTGACAGTTTTGTTCATCAGGGTGTCAAGAATAAAGCATATGTTTAACGATAAACAGTTTACATGAACTATTAAATATTTTGCTATCTTTTTAAAAATTTCCACAGGAAATGTTGGTGGATTTTCATACTTGTTCAGATTCATTAAAGAGATGTTTCATATACTGAACAGAAAAATAAATTGACATTCAATATAATTAAAGCCAAGGAAATCGAATGACAGTGGGATTCATAAATTACATCAGTGAAAATAAAAAAGAAGATAATGATCAAAAACAGACTTTTCTCATGGTCTTATTCATGGAGTGCTTCTGAAGAGGAGGAGTTAATGTAAAACTCTGATCTTCTGTTTCTCCTCCTCTTTATTTTAAAAATGAGTCACAGAGACTAAATGACTGATAAACACATTGACTGGACTGAGACAACTGGCTTTTACAATGATCCAAACTAAATATTTGTCCGCTTTTCTGATGTTAACTCTTTTCCTGGCTGGTAAGGATGGTAAAATATTGACTGTAAAATGACATGGTCATGTGATGAGTTTTCCTGTAACTAAAGACCTGTTAAATATCTGTAGGTGCTGATGGTCAAACACTGACTGAGTCTGAATCAGTGGTGAAAAGACCTGGACAATCACACAGACTGACCTGCACATATTCAGGGTTCAGTAGCGATCACTGGAACACTTGGATCAAACAGGCACCTGGGAAAGGACTGGAGTGGGTCGCCACTATCACTAGTGATGGTGGCAGCACTTACTACTCTCAGTCATTTCAAGGCCGTTTCACCATCTCCAGAGACAACAGCAGAAAGCAGGTGTATCTGCAGATGAACAGCCTGAAGACTGAAGACTCTGCTGTTTATTATTGTGCACGAGAGCCACAGTGACACAGGAGGGAGAAACACTGTACAAAAACCTACTGTCAAAAAAAAAAAAAAAAAAAAAAAAAAAAGGAACCATAGAATTTCCTTAACCTTTACCACCCTATAGTTTCTTTTAAAAAATTGGGGATAATGTTAACATGTGTGCCTCATGTGTTCAAATAAATGTTGATTACACAATTCCACATGAGACACAACATGAAATCTAATATGACACATATTGGATCAGATTACCTGTAGGAAAAGGACCGCAATGAATTGGAATAAACTTTGATCTCCTATTATAAAGACCCAATGAAAACAAAAATTCAATGTGAATTCAGACACCGAAAATAAAAAAGCAACTCTAAATGGGCAGAATATATATGTCTGCAGACAATGCTGTGGGCTCAAAGAGACATAGTGATACAAATCATCAGTAGACCTGAAGAAAAGTTTTCTTTTGAGTGGAAAAACTATAACATGAATCCATCAGAGAAGGAGCCTGGGATAATTAATAATTTATAACAAATCAACAAACAGAACAACATCCACAAATACATTTTGGTTTTCTATTTAAAAAAAAAAAAAAAATCAATATACTGTGAAAATTATTATTTTTTCAGTTTGCTTCTGCTTTTAAGGCTTTTTGAGTTACTACTTTGTGTCAAATTTAAATGAAAGATAATTTATTGAAAGTGATTTCACTGATATGTAAATGAAGTTCATTATGCGTTGACTTATAATGAAGTGAAGTGTGTTTGTGTCAGTCAGAGGAGATCCCTTCAGTTCATCTTCATCATCAGTCATGTTCTCTGTAGCTCTGATACTGCTGTTGGCATCTGGATCCTGTGAGAAACTTTCAGTGGACTGACTTTACTAAACACATGGTAAACATGTATCAGTCAGATGAATGATGGAGATAATGTTGGTTTGTGTTTCCACAGGTGTGTACAGTATAGACCTGATCCAGCCAGACTCAGTGGTCCTGCAGCCTGGACACACTTTGACCATCAGCTGTCAGGTCTCTTATTCTCTCAGCAGCCGTTGTACAGGTTGGATCCGACAACCTGCAAAGATGGGACTGGAATACATCGTGAGCATGCATACTGGACACGCCACAGTCTATAAGGAGTCTTTAAAACACAAGTTCAATATAGTTGCAGATTCTTCACACCAAACAGTGACTCTAAATGGACAGAATATGCAGCCTGAAGACACTGCTGTGTATTACTGTGCAAGTGAGACACAGCAACACAAACCATCTGTAGACCTGAACAAAAACCCCTCAGAGTGAAAACCATGAATCCACCACAAGAGGAGCCCTCACACCATTAATGAATACAGGATCATTACACACTTCACATGTTTCATAGCTGATTATTCAGAATAAATAAATACCTACAGTTTGCAGATGATCATCTAACCTTTTATATATCTGCTACTTCATTATTTACATTTCATGTGTTCTTACCAATTAAAATATTCACCATTCGCTGTTTAGAGAGTAAAAATGTACCCAAATTCTTGATACTTTGGTGTTTGCCTGTCAGCTTAAGAAGTGACTATTTAATTAATGATAAATACATATTAAACCTTTTAATACTTCTATTTATAATTCTCTGACATCCTGCAATTTACTTAACATAACATATGTTGTTAATTCTTTGCTTTTAGTGTAATATTGTAAAACTTGATGTAAAATAAATCATTACTCATAAAGTTGGAATAATTTAATTTTCAAACACATTCCTCTTTTTATTCCCATTTGTACACACTAGTAATCACCTCTGACCAACTACAATAATTACATACTTAGTCCCAGTTCCACTTTATCTATCAAGAATAAATCACATTGTCACAATCATTTCCAGAGAAGAAATAACAATATAATAAAAACATCTTAATGCATAACAGTGCACTAAAAAATTAAAGGTCTAGTATAAAAACATGGAATTTCAAAGTCAAAATAATTGACATCAAGCATGAATTTAATAAAATCTTACTTCAGAAAACAAACAAGTCATTATTAAACTGCTAATTATAAAACAAAAATATTTCTGATGACTATGATGACAACATTAATCCAGGTTTTATCCACTCTTTGAGGAGGAGTCAATGCAAATGCAGATATCCTCTCTTTTAGAATGTGACTGCAGAGACCAAGACAGAGACACACAGTTTAACATGATGGACTATAGGACAGGACTGCTGCTGTTAACTATCTGCTGGGCAGGTGAAAATATATGCTGATTTTAAGTCTTGTCTTCAAATACTTTCTGAATTTAGAGTAAATGACTGTTTCATTCTGGTTGAACAGGTGTTGATGGTCAGACTCTGACTGAGTTGGAAATGAGCTGGATCAGACAGGCTCCTGGAAAAGGACTGGAGTGGATCGCTTATATCAATAGTGGTGGTGGCAGCACTTACTATTCCCAGTCAGTCCAAGGCCGTTTCACCATCTCCAGAGACAACGGCAGAAACCAGCTGTATCTGCAGATGAACAGTCTGAAAACTGAAGATTCTGCTGTTTATTATTGTGCACGAGAGCCACAGTGACTGGAGTTAATGAAGCAGCTGTACAAAATCTACATATTATTTGACAGATCCCAGTTTTTTGCTTTCAGATGCACATAAATAACAGTGCAATCACAGCATGCATTTGAAATGTAATATAAGTGCAATATAAACTATTTACTTCAGGTGAATGAACTACTGGTGATTGATTGAAACAGTCACATCTCCTAATATGAATCACATCTTTATGGTTTATATTATGTGCAGTATAGAAAATAAAAACATAAATTAACAAATTATGTATCATTTCTTTAATTATTATTATTTTTTTAACCTTTATTTAACAAGGTAAATTAGTTGAGAACTGATTCTCACTTACAATAACGACCTGGCCAAGAGGCAGCACACAAACAGAATGAGTAGCAGCACAGGTTGCATGTACAAACGACAGAACAGATTAAATCTATAACAACCAAACAAACAGGATGGACAGCAGAACCAATCACAATGACATATAACAAATAGAAAAGCTAAAAACAGGTGCAGTGGTCCAAAAGTGTATCTTTCACTGATCTTTTTAAATGATGAGAGCGGTATGAAGGAGGTGAGTTTTAAGGATCGTTACAAAGAATTCCAGTCAAAAGCGGCAGAAAACTGGAACACAGGAAAAATTACTGAGCATTTTTTTTAGAGTCCAAAGTATTTTCCTCAAAAAGAATAAATTTAGCTCTATATTGAGTAAATCTGGCTCTATATGTAGTTTGGAGAGCTCTAACCAAAGAGTAACTTTTATTCTTTTTAGAGAGGGACCACCTGTTATCTGAGTAGAGTAATATTTCCTTGAGTTTGAGTAAATTTTACTCAGGCAAATTTCCTGTGAATGGTTGACCAAAATTGGTACGGGCTTTGGGAATAATATGAGGAGGTTAATGAAACTGTTGGAACGAAGATTAAATGTGGGGTTTTGAACGGTGAGCAGTGAGCGCAGATAAGGAGGTTACTGGTAATTACTGCACAGATCAGAGTTTTCAGCTTGATGTCAAGTGTCTCTTTCTTTTATTACCTCTGTCTGTCTTCATGCAAATTGAATTTCCTCATAGTCCACTATAAAAAGGTGATATGATGCTGTCGGCTGCAGCAGAAGAAGAGAAGCTCCCATCAGATCAGCTTTAATCTCAACCATGATCTGTGTAGCTCTGCTGCTGTTGGCTGCTGGATGCTGTGAGTCTCACTGAGGCACAGACACTGACACTATGATCACAGCTCACTGTTCACTGCTATTACACCCACTCAATGTTCAACATGTTTTCATCCACAGGTGTGAAGTGTGAAACGCTGACACAACCAGCCTCTGTGACTGTGCAGCCAGGTCAACGTCTGACCATCACCTGTCAGGTCTCTTATTCCCTAGGCTACTACACAGCTTGGATCAGACAGCCTGCAGGACAAGGACTGGAGTGGATTGGAATGAAATACACTGGAGCTTCAGATTATAAAGATTCACTGAAGAACAAATTCAGCATTGACCTGGACACTTCAAATAAAATAGTGACTCTGAATGGACAGAATATGCAGCCTGAAGACACCGCTGTGTATTACTGTGCCCGCAGAGACACAGTAACACAAAGCATCAGTAGACCTGGACAAAAACCCCAGCATGTGAAAAAATATAACGTGAATCCACCAGAGGAGGAGCCCTCACACCACTAATGACTGAAATGAAATCAGTCTTTTAGTTTATCCCATTTCTACTCAAACAGTAACTGAAGCCTATGCAATAATGACCCAGAAAATCCACTGGTGATGACAAATTGTAAACCTTTGCATCTCTGAACACATTATTTACATTTTTAATCTGAGCTTTTCCATGTGTATTACTCCAAGGGTTTAGCAGATTGCATAATAACACACCTACCTCCTCAGGTCTGTCCTTGACTTGGCTGGATGTGGAAACAAAGGACCAACAACCATCAGAGGAATTCTGTGATCATTCACTTTAGTTGTCTTCCATGGTCTTCCAGGCCTTTTGGTGTTACTGAGCTCACCTGTGGATTCTTTCCTTTTAACAATGTACCAAACTGTTGATTTTGCCAGTCTGAATAGGACACATCTGGACATGAAGCTGCTGTTCAGTCAGTTGTCCAACTACTTCTGAGCTTCTGAAAGTTTGATGGACTGTATATAAAATGGTTGCACTTTCGAAACCATTAATGTTTTCTTTTAACCCCTTGCATTAAAGCTGAAAGTTAATATTTCAATCACATCTTGATCATGTCAAGTTCTCCGTGTTTTTTATATTTTTTTAACAAAAAAAAAGTTTGCTTTTACAATGTTGTCTTCTGTTTTTTTTCCAAACTGCACAACTGTGGTACCTTTGAAGTTGTTATCACTACACCATTTTTCATGTGTTTGCTCCTTTATGTGATTTTATTTTTCCCCGCCAAGATGTTTGAAAATGATGGTTCCCTCAATGTGATTGCTGATGGTTTAAATAAATAAATTTATTTATTTATTTATTTTTAAATTTTGTTTATTTTACCTTATGGTCATGTATCTCATCTTGAATACAAAATTGTTTTATTCAGTTGAGTCATATCACCGCAAAAGTATTTCATATTAACATTGAACACATCGTTGGTCCCTCCTGTGTCTTTGTCTTTGGTTTGACTTATTAGATCTGTGTTTTGGTCCTTGAGTCCAGTTTAGGGTCTCTCATATCTGTGAGGAGGAGTCAATGCAAAACTCAGATATCCTCCTCCTCTAAATATCTGAGTGCAGAGAGGACAGACAGCAGAGGACACATAGTTTAACATGATGGACTATAGGACAGGACTGCTGCTGTTAACTATCTGCTGGGCAGGTGAAGTGCTTCACCTTTTCTCAGATCAGTTTATTTTAGTTCAGAATGCACAGAAAATCTCATGAGTTTATTTTTGTCTTGACAGGTGTTGATGGTCAGACTCTGACTGAATCTGAACCTGCAGTAAAAAGACCTGGACAATCCCACAGACTGACCTGTACAACATCTGGATTCACATTCAGCAGCTACCAAATGAGCTGGATCAGACAGGCTCCTGGAAAAGGACTGGAGTGGATCGCATTCATAAGCACAGCCAGTACTCCGATCTATTACTCCTCATCAGTCCAGGGTTTATTCACCATCTCCAGAGACGACTCCAGCAGTAAACTTTATCTGCAGATGAACAGTCTGAAGCCAGAGGACACAGCAGTGTATTACTGTGCTCGACGACACACAATGACAGACAATAACAGGGAAGTCATACAAAAATTACTTCCTTATTCCAAACCAGCTCTGGAACTTTCATTTACAATTCTGATCATAAAGATCATTGACTATTGTTGTCAATGAATCTACTCTAGAGAATTTAGTCACTATTCAAAGTTTTAAAGAAAATAGTTTTGTGTTTTTTTTGAAAATTTTGTCTTTCAAGTTGTAAAACATCTGCCCTATTGAAAAAAAAAATCTTTGAAGTAAGTGCAGTTCTAAAAATTTCACGAATGTTGCGTAAAAAAAAAAGTTGTAATTCATGATTTCTTGTCCGTTAGATGACAAGAAACATTTATCTTCAGCTGTAACTGTTAATAAATAATGTTTCTGTCACTGATTTTTTACTGCATGTTATATAAATATGTATGGATGAATTAATTATTACTGGGATGGCCAAGTTGTATGTGAAACAAATAATTCTAAAGTGTTATTGTTATTTTACTGTGCAAGCGAGTCACAGCAACATAAACCATCTGTCGACCTGAACAAAAACCCCTCAGTTTGAAAATCATGAATCCACCACAAGAGGAGCCCTCACACCATTAATGAATACAAGATCATTTCACCTATTTCACACATGTTTCTTTCATACAGTTATTTCTTTCTTTTCTTTAAACATTCACATATTAATTATATCATATACTTGTATATATATATCTATATATATCATATACATAAAAATGCATCAGCAACATACTTTATTCAACTAAAATCACTGTTACATCAGGTTGTTTTTGTCATTTTATTCTTTTTGTTTTCAGATTCTTTGACATCCTGGAATCTATGTTTCAAAATATGTGTGATTGATTCTACAGCTTTGTGCAGTTAATGCTGGCTTTTGGGGAATATCTTGTGAATTAGCACTAAAAGTCTGTGATAAATCAATTACTTTTCATGAAAAACAAACATGTTTGGTCCACTTATAACAAAGAGACAGTTCAGTTTCTGTTTTGTTTTTGAGGAGGAGTCAATGCAAAATATTCACCGTCACCCTTTAAATGTGTAACTGCAGAAACGACAAACAGTTCAACATGATGGACTATAGGACAGGACTGCTGCTGTTAACCGTCCTCTGGGCAGGTGAAGATATACACTGATGTTAAGTCTTCAAATACTTTCTAACTTTGAGTAAATGACTGTTTCATTGTGGTTTAACAGGTGTTGATGGTCAGACCCTGACTGAATCTGAACCTGCAGTAAAACGACCTGGACAATCCCACAGACTGACCTGTACGACATCTGGATTCACATTCAGCAGCTATCGCATGAACTGGATCAGACAGGCTCCTGGAAAAGGACTGGAGTGGATCGCTTTTATACACACATACAGCTCTCATATCTATTACTCCTCATCAGTCCAGGGTAGATTCACCATCTCCAGAGACGACTCCAGCAGTAAACTTTATCTGCAGATGAACAGTCTGAAGCCAGAGGACACAGCAGTGTATTACTGTGCTCGAGGGGACACAATGACAGACAATAACAGGGAAGTCATACAAAAACTACTTCCTTATTCCAAACCAGCTCTGGAACTTTCATTTACAATACTGATCATAATGGTCATTGTTGTCTGAATATTAAAGTTTTAAAAAAGAACAGTTTTGTTTTCTTTGAAATGTTTGTGTTTCAAATTGCAAAAAATCAGCCAGATATGTAAAAAAAAAAAATCCTTTAAGTATCCTCAGTTCAAATCATTTCAAAATATCATGTAAAATGTTACAATTTATGATTTCCTGTTCCTTGGACTCCAAGCAACATTTACTTTTCTCTTTAAGTGATTATAAATAAGGTTTGTCATTGATTTTCTCCTGCATGTGTATAAAAATATGTACAGATGATTTATTTATTACAGGAATGACCAAGTTCTATGAGAAAAATGAATCCAAAGCATTTTTAATAAATACAAGGTGAAAAAACACGAAAATTCAAAACATTTTCATCACATAAATGACATATTAAATCTGGAGTAAGTCTTATATCTGTCTTTTACATTAGTGTGATTCATGGTATGTTTGTGTTTGTGATGGACTTAATATTAAACTGTGATCTCCACCATGTTTTCATATACGTACATGAAGAGTGAAGGGCAGAGACTAAATAACTGACATACACACTGACTGGACAGAGACAACTGGCTTTTACAATGGTCCGAACAAAACCAGTGGTTGGTTTTCTCATCCTGACTATGTTCCTGGATGGTAATATCTGTGAAATATTTACCATAAAAACATAATCATATGATGATTTGTCAGTTTTCCAGTAACTAAAGACCTGTTCAAATGTGTGTAGGTGCAGATGGACAAACACTGACTGGATCTGAACCAGTTTGTTAAAGTCATGTGTTTTTCTATAACCACATGTCACTTATATGTCAGTGCTTTTTCTTTTCATCCTGCCTTAGTTAATATTCAACTGCCACTATTTAAATAAAAGTTATAATTGGAGTTATTTTTATTGATATGTAAATTGAGTTCATTATGCATTGACTTATAATGAAGTGAAGTGTGTTTGTGTCAGTCAGAGGAGATCCCTTCAGTTCATCTTCATCATCAGTCATGTTCTCTGTAGCTCTGATACTGCTGTTGGCATCTGGATCCTGTGAGAAACTTTCAGTGGATTGACTTTACTAAACACATGGTAAACATGTATGAGTCAGATAAATGATGGAGATAATGTTGGTTTGTGTTTCCTCAGGTGTGTACAGTATAGACCTGAATGAGTGAGTCACAAACACAAACCATCTGTAGACCTGAACAAAAACCCTTCAGGTTGAAAACCATGAATCCACCACAAGAGGAGCCCTCACACCATTAATGACTACAAGATCATTTCACTTATTTCACATGTTGCTTTCATACAGTTATTTCTTTCATCATTCATGGATTGATAAAATCATATAGTTCAAAGATTTATCTAAAACACTTTTTCTTCAAGTTAAATCCCAGTCATATCAGGTTTTGTCTGTTATTTCTGAAGATTGTCACTGTGTTCAGCTCTGTCCTAGTTATGTATATATACTTTTTATATTGGTTTTACTTGGTCTTGGATGCAAAACTACCAAAACATTTAAGAAAAAGCTACAAAACAAATTCACTTTACTCCAGTGACCACCTGTCAGTGTGTCATTACATGAAGATAAAGATTAAAACTAAAGGAAACATTTTCACTCTTTTTGTTTTGTTTTTGAGACTCTCTGACATCCTGGAATGTATGGTTCAAAACATGTGTTGGTGGTTCTTCAACTTCGTGCTGTTCATTGTGGGTTTTGGGGACTATGATATGAATAAAACACAGGATCTAATTTTAGACCTCTAAAATTCAATATAAATAAATACATAAATAAATAAATAAATAAATAAATAAATAAATAAATAAATAAATAAATAAAAAATGAAGAATAAAATTATAAACTGCATTTCCTGATGAACATGTTTGGTCCAAGTTATAACAGTGATGCAGATCATTTTCTTTCATTTACATGAGGAGAAGTCAGTGCAAAATATTCAGTGTCACCCTTTAAATGTGTAACTGCAGAGAAAACAAACAGTTCAACATGATTAACTATAGGACATCACTACATCTTGTGTTATGTTTTATTTCCTTCATGCCTAATTTTCTATGTTATGTTGTGTTGTGTTATCTTATCTTATCTTATCTTATCTTATTAGTTGGTCCCTCCTGTATCTATACTGTATCTTCGTCTTTGGTTTGACTTATTAGATCTGTGTTTTGGTCCTTGAGTCCAGTTTAGGGTCTCTCATATCTGTGAGGAGGAGTCAATGCAAAACTCAGATATCCTCCTCCTCTAAATATCTGAGTGCAGAGAGGACAGACAGCAGAGGACACATAGTTTAACATGATGGACTATAGGACAGGACTGCTGCTGTTAACTATCTGCTGGGCAGGTGAAGTGCTTCACCTTTTCTCAGATCAGTTTATTTTAGTTCAGAATGCACAGAAAATCTCATGAGTTTATTTTTGTCTTGACAGGTGTTGATGGTCAGACTCTGACTGAATCTGAACCTGCAGTGAAAAGACCTGGACAATCCCACAGACTGACCTGTACAACATCTGGATTCACATTCAGCAGCTATGAAATGAACTGGATCAGACAGGCTCCTGGAAAAGGACTGGAGTGGATCGCATATATAGGCACATTAGGATATCCGATCTATTACTCCTCATCAGTCCAGGGTAGATTCACCATCTCCAGAGACGACTCCAGCAGTAAACTTTATCTGCAGATGAACAGTCTGAAGCCAGAGGACACAGCAGTGTATTACTGTGCTCGAGAACACACAATGACAGACAATAACAGGGAAGTCATACAAAAACTACTTCCTTATTCCAATCCAGCTCTGGAATTTTCATTTACAACACTGATCATAATGATCATTGGTTATTGTTGTCAGTGAATCTTATCTAAAGAATTAACTGAATATTTAAAGTTATAAAACAAAGAGTTTTTTGGTTTTCTTGAAATTTTTTTCTTGCAAAAAATCAGCTAAATCTTTCAAAAAAAAAAAAACAACAACATTTAAATCAATGTAGTTAAATGTGTTTTTTTTTTATTTATCATGTATAAAAAAAAAAAAATATATATATATATATATATATATATTTGATTTCTTGTCCCTTGGACTACAAGCAACCTTTACTTTCCTCATTAAGTGATAAGAAATAATGCTTCTATCACTGATTTTTCATTTCACTTATTTCACACATTTCTTCCCTACATTCATTTCATTCTTTTCTTTAAACATTTATACATTAGTTATGTCACATACTTAAAAAAAATTATCAGCAACACACTTTATTCAAATAAAATAACTGTTACATCAGGTTGTTTCTGTCATTTTATTCTTTTTGTTTTCAGATTCTTTCACATCCTGGAATTTATGTTTCAAAATATGTGTGGTTGATTTTACAGCTTTGTGCTGATTCTATGTTTTGGGGAATATCTTGTGAATTAGCGCTACAGTTCAGTGATAAATAAATATAAAAATAAACCACATTTCATGAATGTGACAAATGAATAAATAAATAAATAAAAAAACACATTTGATAAAAAAAACAAACAAAAACAAGAACATGTTTGGCCCAGTTTAAACAGAAATGTAGTTTAGCTTCTGTTTTGTTTTTGAGGAGGAGTCACTGCAAAATATTCACTGTCACCCTTTAAATGTGTAACTGCAGAAACGACAAACAGTTCAACATGATGGACTATAGGACAGGACTGCTGCTGTTAACCGTCCTCTGGGCAGGTGAAGATATACACTGATGTTAAGTCTTCAAATACTTTCTGACTTTGAGTAAATGACTGTTTCATTGTGGTTTAACAGGTGTTGATGGTCAGACTCTGACTGAATCTGAACCTGCAGTAAAACGACCTGGACAATCCCACAGACTGACCAGATTCACTGGGTCAGACAGGCTCCTGGAAAAGGACTGGAGTGGATCGCTGTTGAAACCAGTGGCACTAACTATTATTCCCAGTCAGTCCAGGGTCGCTTCACCACCTCCAGAGACAACAGCAGAAACCAGGTGTATCTGCAGATGAACAGTCTGAAAACAGAAGATTCTGCTGTTTATTATTGTGCACGAGACCCACAGTGACTGGAGTTGGTGAAGCAGCTGTACAAAATCTATGTACTGAACATGGTCACTGACACAAAAAATACAATGAGTTTAAATAAAGTTTTATCACATAACTAGAATATTACAAAGTCTTCTTAAGCAACATATCTTTAAGAAAATAAATGATATGTAGAAAAGTGAATGAACATGTAAAAGTTAACCCTTGAAGGCCTAGAACTATTTTTGAGGCAACTTCCTAGTGAAATTTTGTCTATATTTAATCTTTCCTAAGTGATTTATCACCATTTAATATATTATCTCCTGCATTTTCAGTGTAAATCAGGTATTTTTTTTTAAATTCCTCACAGGTTTCGATTCCTCAACAGCTATTTGTCTATTTCCTATTTTCTATTTACAATAAAGTTGGAATAAAATATTTTAACATGTTCTCATGAAAGGATGGTGACAATATCATTTATTCTTGATAGATAAAGTGTAACTGAGACTCAGTATGTGAACATTATACCTGGTCAAAGGTGATACTGATGTTTATAAATAGGAATAAAAAGAGGAATATGTCTGAAAACAAAATTATTCCAACTTAATGGGAAACAGTGTACATCTCAGCCCTTAAACATCATTATTTTATTTACTTGAACCCTGCTGTCACTGTCTGTTTACAGAGAAATAACAGTGGAAAAGCAAATAAATTCAAATATACATATAAAATTGTGAATATTTTTGAATTTAAATAAATTAACCATTGAACACATTGCAATCATGGTTTACATATATGTTAGAAAACTTGAGAAAATTAAATATTACCACTGATTTGAAGACAAAATATAACCTATTAGCATAATTTTACTTGCAATCATAAGAACATTTCCAAAATTGTTATTAGTGATATTTCAATAAATTATAAATGGGGGGGGGGTTAATATCAAGTACCACATTAGCCCTGATTTTCTAATGCAACAAGATGTTCTAAGCAGTCCTGTGTAATTTTTTTTTAAATTTTCGAAGCCTGCAGGAGAAAAAACTGGAGTGGGTTGGAAGCAAATATACTAGTGGGACACTCCACAAAGATTCACTAAAGAATAAATTCAGCATTGACGTACATGCTTCAAACAATAGAGTGACTCTGAATGGACAGAATATGCAGCCTGAAGACACTGCTGTGTATTACTGTGCAAGACACTCACAGTAACACAAAGCACCTGTAGACCTGAACAAAAACCCCACAGTGGGTGAAAACTGTAACATGAATCCACCAGAGGAGGAGTTCTGAGACCATGAATGATTTACAGAATGAGAAAAACACAATACTGAACTAAATTACATGATAGAAAACTGTTTCTTGAGTCTTCAAGTTTCATCAAGAAAATATAAAAATTAATTTAAAAATATGTAAGAGTAAAATAAATTAAACCAAAGGTGTATCTGCAGATGAACAGTCTGAAGACTGAAGACTCTGCTGTTTATTATTGTGACACATGGGAACAAAACACCGCACAGAAACTCACCATGTAAAATCATCCCCGTTCCTGTCTTCTTGACATTCAAATTATGAAGTAATTCATGTTAGAAGTTTAGAGTTAAAGGAAAATGTCATGTAAAGTAACACTATCACATGTTCAAGTAAATGCTCATGACTCAATTCTACATCAGATGAGACATATCAAGAGACCCAGCAGTCCAACCTTCTTCTATATGTTGTCATTTTCCCTCATGCATATTAAACTTCCTCATAGTCTGATATAAACAGCTGACATGATGCCTTCAGCTGCAGCAAAACAAGAGAATCTCCCATTGGATTAACTCTGAGCTCAACCATGATCTGTTGGATGAGACTATAACATGAATCCACCAGAGGAGGAGCCCTCAGACCACTAATGATCTCCAGAGAAGATTCAAATGAAAGCACTATCAGCACATATATATAAAAACTTATATCAGTTATAAAAGTAAATAATGTTAAAGTGACTGAAATGATAATACATGACTTTCAGTGGATGGAAGAGTCATGATTTTCTTTTGAAGAGTTTGAAAAGGTATAAAGACAACATGGATTTAAGAAAAAAAAAGTATCAAAATCTTTCATATTTTTTGCCATGTAACATCAACAGTGTTCAGTGATTCAGATCAGCTCAAAAGGATTTAATTTCATTTTTAATCTGCATGAATATATTTTTGATTGACTCCTGTCACCTAAAACCAGTAATTTAGTATCAGAATGTTTTCACCATCTGCCATTTGGTTTTCAGATTTTCAGTGCCAACCAATAGATCTTCTATCGAAGGCTATAAAGAAGGACTTCAGTGTGTTTAAATAACCTCAACATGGACATCACCTCCTTCTTTGAACTAAATTCTTGCTAAATCCTACATGCTTCCTAATGATGACTGCATTTTTAACTCACAGGATAATCTTTTTTTTTTTGGACACTTTCTGATCTTGGTACAACCTTATTACGTGTTATTATTTTATCTTGTTATATACATTTTTTTTTTTATCCTACAGCGGCACGTTGTGCATTTTGTACATTTGTGATTCTTATCTTAAGAAAATAAGTGTCACAGTATGTTTGACTCATTTAAGTCAAGTCTCAGCATAAATATGCAAATCATCCTCATCATAACTTATAATGAAGTGACGTGTGTTTGTGTCAGTCAGAGGAGATCCCTTCAGTTCATCTTCATCATCAGTCATGTTCTCTGTAGCTCTGATACTGCTGTTGGCATCTGGATCCTGTGAGAAACTTTCAGTGGATTGACTTTACTAAACACATGGTAAACATGTATGAGTCAGATGAATGATGGAGATAATGTTGGTTTGTGTTTCCACAGGTGTGTACAGTATAGACCTGATCCAGCCCGACTCAGTGGTCCTGCAGCCTGGACACACTTTGACCATCAGCTGTCAGGTCTCTGGTTATTCTCTGACTGACAACAGCTATGCAACAGGTTGGATCAGACAGTGTGAAGGAAAACCAATGGACTGGATTTTGTATCGGTTGGGAGGAGGGGATTTCTATCAAAATGCTGCTCTGAAGAACAAATTCGGTTACAACACTTACACTTCAACTCAAACAGTGAGATTAACAGGCCTGAATATGCAGCCAGAGGACACAGCTGTTTATTACTGTGTTCGTGCTCGCACAGTGAATCAAAGCACCAACAGACCTGTACAAATACACATTAGTCATCCACAACACACATATTTGTAAAAAAAAAACAGAGTGATTAGATAGATAGATAGATAGATAGATAGATAGATAGATAGATAGATAGATAGATAGATAGATAGATAGACTAATATTGATTTTTATCTGATAAGCCAATAAATAAAGCTAAAAAAACAATATAAAGATAATTTGTCTGTTGAATTGAGGTCTCTGTTAAAGTGGGAGGAGTCAATGCAAACTGAGTCATTTCAAGGCCATTTCATCGTCTCCAGAGACAACAGCAGGAAGCAGGTGTATCTGCAGATGAACAGTCTGAAAACTGAGGACACAGCAGTATATTACTGTGACAGACAGACACAGGAAGACACGGTATCAGGAGAGTCATACAAAAAAAAGAAAAATCCCATTTAGCAAAACCACTAGTGAACAACCTCACATTTTGTTAAAAATGATGGATGAATAAATCTTCATCTCATAGTTCTATGAAGTTTGAAATAAAAAGTAAAATTTCACAGTGAGTCTTGTCAAAACACTCACAGAACAGTCAGAACAGAACAATTATTTTACTTTTTAACTAATCTGACTGTTCTTTATGATGTACTTTTTCTATCAATATTCATCTCAGGCTGATGGTGAAGTTTAATAACATGTAATTGCACATTTTTCATTAGTAATAAAATACACAGTGTGTTTATCCAAAGGTCTGACTATGTGACAGGATCCTTGACCTTGAGCTTCTTTACAGTCATCCATGGACAGATGAAGTTCAGCCCCTTGCACTTGTGCCACATGGACTTTATTTAGGAAAAAAAACAACTTTGTATTACAGTCAATGCAAGGAGTAAAGTTATTTTTTGGTTTAGAAGATCATTTTTCAAGTCCAGAAAGTTGCAGTTAGAGGTAAAACTGTTGACGTATCAAACTGTGAAATACTTAAATCCACAATCTGTTCAGAGCCACTGAGGAGCTTCATCATGACCAGACCTGGAGTGAGTTTCATCTCTTCCAGTACATTTTCACCTAAAAAAATGTGACAAGGCAGTGGTCGTGTTGGACACATGCATCAGAAATGCCATCCATTGACTATTTAACACAAAACTAGATGATCTTTGCCACAAACCATGACTTTCCTAACTCATGAAATCATCTTTTAAACTGACAAACATCATATGTGTGAATGGCAGCACTAATCCAAATAGTTTCTTTCCATTTCACAAAATTAGGTCCCATAGTTCACAGCGGAAGGGGCAGGACTTCAGCTCTCTATAACACTGATATGATGCTGTCGGCTGCAGCAGAAGAAGAGAAGCTCCCATCAGATCAGCTTTAATCTCAACCATGATCTGTGTAGCTCTGCTGCTGTTGGCTGCTGGATGCTGTGAGTCTCACTGAGGCACAGACACTGACACTATGATCACAGCTCACTGTTCACTGCTATTACACCCACTCAATGTTCAACATGTTTTCATCCACAGGTGTGAAGTGTGAAACGCTGACACAACCAGCCTCTGTGACTGTGCAGCCAGGTCAACGTCTGACCATCACCTGTCAGGTCTCTTATTCCCTCAGCAGCTACTACACAGCTTGGATCAGACAGCCTGCAGGACAAGGACTGGAGTGGATTGGAATGAAAGCCACTGGAGGTTCATATTATAAAGATTCACTGAAGAACAAATTCAGCATTGACCTGGACACTTCAAATAACATAGTGACTCTGAATGGACAGAATATGCAGCCTGAAGACACCGCTGTGTGTTACTGTGCAAGATATCCACAATAACACATATCAGTAGACACCCTGAACAAAAACCCTTCAGTATGAGAAGAAAAAAAAGAAAATAATAACATGAATCCACCAGACGAGGAGCCCTCAGATCATTAATAAATCCAAAATAAATTTACAAAGAAGAGGTTTTTTTTTTCAGAAGCATTACTTCTTCCTCTCACAGCATTTTTCATCCAGGTGCATTTTCCTGATACTGAAACAGTTTCACTAAATAAATGCTCTTGTGTGTCTCTTTATTTTGAGTGAATTTAAATGTTTGTAAGATGTGAAGTAAAAGAAGTGTTTATCAGAGTAAAGAATAGTATCAGAAACAGCTGGATCCTATGAGGATCATATTGTATTACTATACTGGTCTTTAAGAATTGATATAAACATATCACAAGTATTATTATGTATTAAATTAAAGTGGGTATTTTGTGCTTTAGGTATGTTATACATGTCCAGTACATTGTGGTAATCTGGGAAATAGATGAACCTGATAGCCAGTGGTCCACTGGTTCTTATTTGAGAGCTGATTTGATGATGTTATGTGGACATTGTCGAAAGAATAAAATTGTAGAGAGAAGGGAAAGATAGAAAAGAGAAAAGTTATTTTTTGGTTTTCATTTGTCAATTTAAAGGATAATTTTTCAAATCCACAAAGTGTCAGTTTGTGGTAAAAATGCTGATGTATCAAACTGTGAAACACCTAAATCCACAATCTGTTCAGAGCCACTGAGGAGCTTCATCATGACCAGACCTGGAGTGAGCTTCATCTCTTCGAGCATATTTTCACCTAAAGAAGCTGCTGTTCAGTCAGTTGTCCAACTACTTTTGAGCCAATGAAAACTGAAGGACTGTGTTTAAAATGGTTGTAATTTCAAAACCGTTATTGCCATATTTTTGTTCAACCCCTTGAGTTAAAGCTGAAAGTTAATATTTCAGTCACCTCTTGATCATGTCAAGTTCTCTGCTTTTTTTCTTCAATTTTTTTTTTTTTTTAATGTTTACTTTATATCTTTTTCTTCTAATATTATTTCAAACACTGTGCAATTGTGGTAACTTCTAAAGTTATTGTCGTTACGTTGTTTTTCATGTACTTGCTCCTTTATTTTATTTTATTTTAATCTGGCATGAGGTTCAAAAATGATGTTTCCCTCAATGGGATTGCTAAGTAAAATAAATTAATTAATAAAATTACTTTTATTTTTTTTATTTAACTGTACGATCATGTACCTCATCTTGAATACAAAATTGTTTCATTCAATTGAGTCATATCGCCGCAAAATAATTTCTTTTTAACATTGAACACATAGTTGGTCTCTCCTGTATCTTGTTATGCTCGGTGTAGGGGTTGCCGAGACGCAACATGATATGAGACTCCCCTCCCTCCATGTCCCTTAACAAACAGGGCAAATTATCAAAAATGACCAGCAACCACAGCACTGCAGGATGAGATATTTATTTACAAAAAAAAAGAAAAATTAAATCAGGTAAGGGAATCAAAATGTTCTACAAAAACAAACGAAGGAAACCAAAACACATCAATCTTACCAAACAAAACTTAAAGAAAAGGATTCCCTCCTTGTATCACTAGGTTTACAAAGTTCTAACAAAAAAATTACAAAAGGCTGGTCTGCACACAGGGGAGGATGGAATGAGAGGAGTCTCTGGAGGAATGACGATCTGGCCTTTAAATTTCCCGGCTCATCTCCTGAAGCACCAATCAGCTGCAGCCAGCAGAGCAACAGCACACCTGCAGCTCATCCTTAATCAACTGCTATCTACTGGAGGAAAAAAAAACAGAACACACCCACACACAAGGAATAGAACAGAAAAAACTACAAAAATACAACAATCACAAATGGCACAGCCCATTACAAAATAAAAAAAAAAATACTAAGCCTTAACAATCTATACTGTATCTTTGTCTTTGGTTTGACTTATTAGATCTGTGTTTTGGTCCTTGAGTCCAGTTTAGGGTCTCTCATATCTGTGAGGAGGAGTCAATGCAAAACTCAGATATCCTCCTCCTCTAAATATCTGAGTGCAGAGAGGACAGACAGCAGAGGACACATAGTTTAACATGATGGACTATAGGACAGGACTGCTGCTGTTAACTATCTGCTGGGCAGGTGAAGTGCTTCACCTTTTGTCAGATCAGTTTATTTTAGTTCAGAATGCACAGAAAGTCTCATGAGTTTACTTTTATCTTGACAGGTGTTGATGGTCAGACTCTGACTGAATCTGAACCTGCGGTAAAAAGACCTGGACAATCCCACAGACTGACCTGTACAACATCTGGATTCACATTCAGCAGCTATGAAATGAGCTGGGTCAGACAGGCTCCTGGGAAAGGACTGGAGTGGATCGCATTCATAAGCACAGCCAGTTCTCCGATCTATTACTCCTCATCAGTCCAGGGTAGATTCACCATCTCCAGAGACGACTCCAGCAGTAAACTTTATCTGCAGATGAACAGTCTGAAGCCAGAGGACACAGCAGTGTATAACTGCGCTTGACACCACACAATGACAGACGATAACAGGGAAGTCATACAGAAACTACTTCCTTATTCCAATCCAGCTCTGGAACTTTCATTTACAATACTGATCATAATGATCACTGGCTATTGTTGTCAGTGAATTTACTCTAGAGAATTAACTGCATATTTAAGGTTTTAAACAAAGCGGCTTTGTATTTTTCTTGAAATTTTTGTGTTTCAAGTTGCAAAAAATCAGCTAAATCTGTAGAAAAAAAATCTTTAAGAAAATGTAATTTTTTTTTATTACGTTTGTCATATACAAAAATTGCAATTCATGATTTCTTGTCCCTTGGACTACAAGCAGCACTTACTTGCTATTGTAAGTGATTATAAGTCATGTTTCTGTCACTGATTTTCTACAGCATGTGTATTAAAATATGCATGAATGTTCTATGGGAAACAAATGAATCCAAAGTGTTTTTAATAAACATAAAGTGAAATAATATGAAAATTCAAACCATTTTCATCATAAATGACGCATATTGAATCTGGAGTAAGTCTTATATCTGTCTTTCACAGTAGTGTGATTCATGGTATGTTTGTGTTTGTGATGGACTTAATATTAAACTGTGATCTCCACCATGTTTTCTTATATACATACATGAAGAGTGAAGGACAGAAACTAAATAACTGACATACACACTGACTGGACAGAGACAACTGGCTTTTACAATGGTCCGAACAAAACCAGTGGTTGGTTTTCTCATCCTGACTATGTTCTTGGCTGGTAATATCTGTGAAATATTTACTGTAAAAACATAATCATATGATGATTTGTCAGTTTTCCAGTAACTAACCCTAACCCTAACCCTAACCCTAACCTGTTCAAATGTGTGTAGGTGCAGATGGACAAACACTGACTGAATCTGAACCAGTTTGTTAAAGTCATGTGTTTTTCTATAACCACATGTCACTTACATGTCAGTGCTTTTTCTTTTCATCCTGCATTAGTTAATATTCAACTGCCACTATTTAAATAAAAGTTATAATTGGAGTTATTTTTATTGATATGTAAATTGAGTTCATTATGCGTTGACTTATAATGAAGTGAAGTGTGTTTGTGTCAGTCAGAGGAGATCCCTTCAGTTCATCTTCATCATCAGTCATGTTCTCTGTAGCTCTGATACTGCTGTTGGCATCTGGATCCTGTGAGAAACTTTCAGTGGATTGACTTTGATAAACACATGGTAAACATGTGTCAGTCAGATGAATGATGGAGATAATGTTGGTTTGTGTTTCCTCAGGTGTGTACAGTATAGACCTGAATGAGTGAGTCACAAACACAAACCATCTGTAGACCTGAACAAAAACCCTTCAGGTTGAAAACCATGAATCCACCACAAGAGGAGCCCTCACACCATTAATGACTACAAGATCATTTCACTTATTTCACACATTGCTTTCATACAGTTATTTCTTTCATCATTCATGGATTGATAAAATCATATAGTTTAAAGATTGGTCTAAAACACTTTTTCTTCAAGTTAAATCCCAGTCATATCAGGTTTTGTCTGTTATTTCTGAAGATTGTCACTGTGTTCAGCTCTGTCCTACTTATGTATATATACTTTTTATATTGGTTTTACTTGGTCTTGGATGCAAAACTACCAAAACATTTAAGAAAAAGCAACTAAACAAATTCACTTTACTCCAGTGACCACCTGTCAGTATGTCATTACATGAAGATAAAGATTAAAACTAAAAGAAACATTTTCACTCTTTTTGTTTTGTTTTTGAGACTCTCTGACATCCTGGAATGTATGGTTCAAAACATGTGTTGGTGGTTCTTCAATTCCGTGCTGTTCATTGTGGGTTTTGGGGACTATGATATAAATAAAACACAGGATGTAATTTTAGACCTCTAAAATTCAATATAAATAAATGAAGAATAAATGAAGAATAAAATTATAAACTGCATTTCCTGATGAACATGTTTGGTCCAAGTTATAACAGTGATGCAGATCATTTTCTTTCATTTACATGAGGAGAAGTCAGTGCAAAATATTCAGTGTCACCCTTTAAATGTGTAACTGCAGAGAAAACAAACAGTTCAACATGACTGACTATAGGACATCACTACATCTTGTGTTGGGTTTTATTTCCTTTATGCCTAATTTTCTATGTTATGTTATGTTATGTTATGTTATGTTATGTTATGTTATGTTATGTTATGTTATGTTATGTTATGTTATGTTATCTTATCTTATCTTATCTTATCTTATCTTATCTTATCTTATCTTATCTTATCTTATTAGTTGGTCCCTCCTGTATCTATACTGTATCTTTGTCTTTGGTTTGACTTATTAGATCTGTGTTTTGGTCCTTGAGTCCAGTTTAGGGTCTCTCATATCTGTGAGGAGGAGTCAAGGCAAAACTCAGATATCCTCCTCCTCTAAATATCTGAGTGCAGAGAGGACAGACAGCAGAGGACACATAGTTTAACATGATGGACTATAGGACAGGACTGGTACTGTTAACTATCTGCTGGGCAGGTGAAGTGCTTCACCTTTTCTCAGATCAGTTTATTTTAGTGATAAATGCACAAACAGTCTCATGAGTTTACTTTTATTTTGACAGGTGTTGATGGTCAGACTCTGACTGAATCTGAACCTGCAGTAAAAAGACCTGGACAATCCCACAGACTGACCTGTACAACATCTGGATTCACATTCAGCAGCTACCCCATGAACTGGATCAGACAGGCTCCTGGAAAAGGACTGGAGTGGATCACTTTTATACACACGGGCAGCTCTCATATCTATTACTCCTCATCAGTCCAGGGTAGATTCACCATCTCCAGAGACGACTCCAGCAGTAAACTTTATCTGCAGATGAACAGTCTGAAGCCAGAGGACACAGCAGTGTATTACTGTGCTCGAAGAGACACAATGACAGACAATAACAGGGAAGTCATACAGAAACTACTTCCTTATTCCAAACCAGCTCTGGAACTTTCATTTACAATACTGATCATAATGATCATCGGTTATTGTTGTCAGTGAATCTACTCTAGAAAATTAACTGAATATTTAAAGTTTGAAAAAGAACAGTTTAGTATTTTTCTTGAAATTTTTGTGTTTCAAGTTGCAAAAACCTGCCAAATATGTAAAAAAAATCCTTCAAGTAACTGCAGTTTAGATAATTTCACAAATATTACATTCAAAAAAAGTTGTAATTTTTGATTTCTTGTCCTTTGAACAACAAGCAAAATTTACTTTCTTCTGTAAGAGATTATAAAAAATGTTTCTGTCACTGATTTTCAACAGCATGTGTATAAAAATGTGTACAAATGATTGATTTATTACAGGAATGACCAAGTTCTATGAGAAACAAATGAATCCAAAGAGTTTTTTAAAATAATTATATGGTGAAATAACATGAATAACATCATCCTAACTATCTTCCTGGCAGGTAAGGACCATGAAAGCTTCATTGGAAAAAATTCCAATCACAGAAATGTCATTTTTCTTTTATCTAAAGACCTGTTCAAATATCTGCAGGTGCTGATGGTCAAACACTGACTGAGTCTGAATCAGTGGTGAAAAGACTTGGACAATCACACAGACTGACCTGCACATATTCAGGTTTCGATATCAATTACTGGAACGCTTGGATCAAACAGGCACCTGGAAAAGGACTGGAGTGGATCGCTACTATCAGTGGTGATGGTGGCAGCACTTACTACTCTCAGTCATTTCAAGGCCGTTTCACCATCTCCAGAGACAACAGCAGAAAGCAGGTGTATCTGCAGATGAACAGCCTGAAGACTGAAGACTCTGCTGTTTATTATTGTGCACGAGAGACACAGTGACACAGGAGGGAGAAACACTGTACAAAAACCTACAGTCAAAAAAAAAAAAAAAAGAGGAATCATAGAATTTCCATAACCTTTACCACCCTATAGTTTCTTTAAAAAAATAAAAAATGGGGATAATGTTAACATGTGTTTCTCATGTGTTCAAATACATGTTGATCACACAATTCCACATCACATGAGACACAACATGAAACCTATTATGACACATCTTGGATCTGATTACCTGCAGGAAAAGGACAGAAATGAATTGGAATAAACTGTGTTGGATATTTCTCCTATTATAAACACCCAATGAAAAATAAATTCAGTGTCAATTTAGACACTTAAAGGAACACACAACTCTAAATGGGCAGAATTATATGTCTGCAGACAATGCTGTGTTACTGTGCTCAGAGAGACATAGTGATACAAATCATCAGTAGACCTGAAGAAAGTTTTCTTTCGAGTGGAAAAACTATAACATGAATCCATTAGAGGAGGACCCTGAGACAACTAATAATTCATAACAAATCAACAAACAGAACAACATCCCCAAATACATTTCAGTTTTCTATTAAAAAAAAAAAAAAAAAAAAATCAGTATATTGTGAAAATGACTATTTTTTCAGTTTGCTTCTGCTTTTAAGGCTTTTTTAGTTGCTGTGTCAGATTTAAATGAAACATGATTTATTGAAAGTGTTTTCATTGATATGTAAATGAAGTTCATTATGCGTTGACTTATAATGAAGTGAAGTATGTTTGTGTCAGTCAGAGGAGATCCCTTCAGTTCATCTTCATCATCAGTCATGTTCTCTGTAGCTCTGATACTGCTGTTGGCATCTGGATCCTGTGAGAAACTGTGACTTTACTAAACACATGGTAAACATGTATCAGTCAGATGAATGATGGAGATAATGTTGGTTTGTGTTTCCACAGGTGTGTACAGTATAGACCTGATCCAGCCAGACTCAGTGGTCCTGCAGCCTGGACACACTTTGACCATCAGCTGTCAGGTCTCTTATTCTCTCAGCAGCCGTCGTACAGGTTGGATCCGACAACCTGCAAACAAGGGACTGGAATACATCGTGAGCATGCATACTGGATACCCCACAGTCTATAAGGAGTCTTTAAAACACAAGTTCAATATAGTTGCAGATTCTTCACACCAAACAGTGACTCTAAATGGACAGAATATGCAGCCTGAAGACACTGCTGTGTATTACTGTGCAAGTGAGACACAGCAACACAAACCATCTGTAGACCTGAACAAAAACCCCTCAGAGTGAAAACCATGAATCCACCACAAGAGGAGCCCTCACACCATTAATGAATACAGGATCATTACACACTTCACATGTTTCATAGCTGATTATTCAGAATAAATAAATACCTACAGTTTTCAGCTGATCATCTAACCTTTTATATATCTGCTACTTCATTATTTACATTTCATGTGTTCTTACCAATTAAAATATTCACCATTCATTGTTTAGAGAGTAAAAATGTACCCAAATTCTTGATACTTTGGTGCTTGCCTTTCATCTTAAGAAGTGACTTGTTAATTAATGATAAATACAAATTAAACCTTTTAAAAGTTCTGTTTATAATTCTTCCCTGACATCCTGCAATTCACTTAACATAATATGTGCTGTTAATTATTTGCTTTTTGTTTAATATTGTGAAAGTTGATGCAAAATACATCATTACTCATAAAGTTGGAATAATTTAATTTTCAGACACATTTCTCCTTTTATTCTCATTCATACACCCAGTAATCACCTCTGACCAGGTACAATAATCACATACTTAGTCACAGTTCCACTTTATCTATCAAGAATGAATCACATTGTCATAATCATTTCTTGAGAAGAAATAAACATATCATAAAAATAACTTAATGCATAACAGTGTATTACAAAATTAAAGGTCTAGTATAAAAACATGGAATTTCAGGGTCAAAATAATTGACATCAAGCATGAATTTAATAAAATCTTTCTTCATAAAAAATTCAAGTGATTATTAAACTGCTAATTATATAACAAAATTATTTCCGGTGACCATGATGACAACATTAATCCATGTTTTATCCACTCTTTGAGGAGGAGTCAATGCAAATGCAGATATCCTCTCTTTTAAAATGTGACTGCAGAGACCAAGACAGAGACACACAGTTTAACATGATGGACTATAGGACAGGACTGCTGCTGTTAACTATCTGCTGGGCAGGTGAAGTGTTTCACCTTTTCTCAGATCAGTTTATTTTAGTTATAAATACACAGAAAGTCTCATGAGTTTACTTTTATTTTGACAGGTGTTGATGGTCAGACTCTGATTGAATCTGAACCTGCGGTAAAAATACCTGGAGAATCCCACAGACTGACCTGTACAACATCTGGATTCACATTCAGCAGCTACGAAATGAACTGGATCAGACAGGCTCCTGGAAAAGGACTGGAGTGGATCGCTTATATCAATAGTGGTGGTGGCAGCACTTACTATTCCCAGTCAGTCCAAGGCCGTTTCACCATCTCCAGAGACAACGGCAGAAACCAGCTGTATCTGCAGATGAACAGTCTGAAAACTGAAGATTCTGCTGTTTATTATTGTGCACGAGAGCCACGGTGACTGATGTTGGTGGAGCAGCTGTACAAAATCTATGTTATTTGACAGGTCACAATTTGATGCTTTCAGCTGCACATAAATGACACAGTGCAATCACACCATGCATTTGAGATGTAATATAAGTGCAATATAAACTATTTACATCAGGTGAATGAACTACTGGTGATTGATTGAAACAGTCACATCTCCTAATATGAATCACATCTGTATGGTTTATATTATGTACAGTATAGAAAATAAAAACATAAATTAACAAATTATGTATCATTTCTTTCATTATTATTATTTTTTTAACCTTTATTTAACCAGGTAAGTTAGTTAAGAACTGATTCTCACAATAACAACCTGGCCAAGAGGCAGCACACAAACAGAATGAGTAGCAGCACAGGTTGCATGTACAAACGACAGAACAGATTAAATATACAACAACCAAACAAACAGGATGGACAGCAGAACCAATCACAATGACATATAACAAATAGAAAAGCTAAAAACAGGTGCAGTGGTCCAAAAGTGTATCTCTCACTGATCTTTTTAAATGATGAGAGCGGTATGAAGGAGGTAAGTTTTAGGCAAAGTTGCAAAGAATTCCAGTCATAAGCGGCAGAAAAATGGAACACAGGAAAAATTACTGAGCATTTTTTCCAGAGTCAGAAGTATTTTCCTCAAAAGAATAAATTTAGCTCTATACTGAGTAAATCTGGCTCTATATGTAGTTTGGAGAGCTCTAACCAAAGAGTAACTTTTATTCTTTTTAGAGAGGGACCACCTGTTATCTGAGTAGAGTAATATTTCCTTGAGTTTGAGTAAATTTTACTCAGGTAAATTTCCTGTGAATGGTTGACCGAGATTGGTACGGGCTTTGGGAATAATATGAGGAGGTTAATGAAACTGTTGGAACGAAGAGTAAATGTGGGGTTTTGAATGGTGAACAGTGAGTGCAGATAAGGAGGTTAGTGGTAATTACTGCACAGATCAGAGTTTTCAGCTTGATGTCAAGTGTGTCTTTCTTTTATTCCCTCTGTCTGTCTTCATGCAAATTGAATTTCCTCACAGTCCACTATAAAAAGGTGATATGATGCTGTCGGCTGCAGCAGAAGAAGAGAAGCTCCCATCAGATCAGCTTTAATCTCAACCATGATCTGTGTAGCTCTGCTGCTGTTGGCTGCTGGATGCTGTGAGTCTCACTGAGGCACAGACACTGACACTATGATCACAGCTCACTGTTCACTGCTATTACACCCACTCCATGTTCAACATGTTTTCATCCACAGGTGTGAAGTGTGAAACGCTGACACAACCAGCCTCTGTGACTGTGCAGCCAGGTCAACGTCTGACCATCACCTGTCAGGTCTCTTACTCCCTAGGCTACTACACAGCTTGGATCAGACAGCCTGCAGGACAAGGACTGGAGTGGATTGGGATGAAAAACACTGTAGCTTCATATTATAAAGATTCACTGAAGAACAAATTCAGCATTGACCTGGACACTTCAAATAAAATAGTGACTCTGAATGGACAGAATATGCAGCCTGAAGACACCGCTGTGTATTACTGTGCCCGCAGAGACACAGTAACACAAAGCATCAGTAGACCTGAACAAAAACCCCAGCATGTGAAAAAATATAACGTGAATCCACCAGAGGAGGAGCCCTCACACCACTAATGACTGAAATGAAATCAGTCTTTTAGTTTATCCCATTTCTACTCAAACAGTAACTGAAGCCTATGCAATAATGACCCAGAAAATCCACTGGTGATGACAAATTGTAAACCTTTGCATCTCTGAACACATTATTTACATTTTTAATCTGAGCTTTTCCATGTGTATTACTCCAAGGGTTTAGCAGACTGCATAATAACACACCTACCTCCTCAGGTCTGTCCTTGACTTGGCTGGATGTGGAAACAAAGGACCAACAACCATCAGAGGAATTCTGTGATCATTCACTTTAGTTTTCTTCCATGGTCTCCCAGGCCTTTTGGTGTTACTGAGCTCACCCGTGGATTCTTTCCTTTTAACAATGTACCAAACTGTTGATTTTTCCCACTCTGAATGCTTTCACTATCTAATAGATTTAGTTGTGATGTCATCCTTCACTTGCACTGACAGCTTTTTGGAGCCCATATGGAGAATTCCACTGACTAAATGTAAATTCAACATGTGGAATCAACTCCAGAGCTTTTATCTGTTTCATTTTGTCATATAATAACCAGGGAACAGGACAAATCTGGACATGAAGCTGCTGTTCAGTCAGTTGTCCAACTACTTCTGAGCTTCTGAAAGTTTGATGGACTGTATTTAAAATGGTTGTACTTTCGAAACCATTAATGTTATATTTTTGTTTAACCCCTTGCATTAAAGTTGAAAGTTAATATTTCACATCACATCTTGATCACGTCAAGTTCTCCACCTTTTTTTAAAATCGTATTTAACTAAAACAAAAAGTTTGCTTTTACAATGTTGTCTTCTAATGTTTTTTTTTTTTAACTTTACAGCTGTGGTACCTTTGAAGTTGTTATCACTACACCATTTTTCATGTGTTTGCTCCTTTATTTGATTTTATTTTTCCCCGCCAAGATGTTTGAATATGATGGTTCCCTCAGTGTTATTGCTGATGGTTTAAATAAATAATTTTTTTTTTTTTAATTTTGTTTATTTTACTATATGGTCATGTATTTCATCTTGAATACAAAATTGTTTCATTCTGTCTAGTCATATCACCGCAAAAGTATTTCATTTTAACATTGAACACATAGTTGGTCCCTCCTGTATCTATACTGTATCTTTGTCTTTGGTTTGACTTATTAGATCTGTGTTTTGGTCCTTGAGTCCAGTTTAGGGTCTCTCATATCTGTGAGGAGGAGTCAATGCAAAACTCAGATATCCTCCTCCTCTAAATATCTGAGTGCAGAGAGGACAGACAGCAGAGGACACATAGTTTAACATGATGGACTATAGGACAGGACTGCTGCTGTTAACTATCTGCTGGACAGGTGAACATATCTGCTTATAATAAACTAAAGGGTGTCCTCCAAATACTGGCAGCTTATTGTATTTTCTTGGTTTTATTTACAGGTGTTGATGGTCAGACTCTGACTGAATCTGAACCTGCAGTAAAAAGACCTGGACAATCCCACAGACTGACCTGTACAACATCTGGATTCACATTCAGCAGCTACCCCATGAGCTGGATCAGACAGGCTCCTGGAAAAGGACTGGAGTGGATCGCTTTTATACACACGGGCAGCTCTCATATCTATTACTCCTCATCAGTCCAGGGTAGATTCACCATCTCCAGAGACGACTCCAGCAGTAAACTTTATCTGCAGATGAACAGTCTGAAGTCAGAGGACACAGCAGTGTATTACTGTGCTCGAGAACACACAATGACAGACAATAACAGGGGAAGTCATACAAAAACTACTTCCTTATTCCAAACCAGCTCTGGAACTTTCATTTACAATACTGATCATAATGATTATCGGTTATTGTTGTCAGTGAATCTACTCTAGAAAATTTACAGAATATTTAAAGTTTGAAAAAGAACAGTTTTGTATTTTTCTTGAAATTTTTGTGTTTCAAGTTGCAAAAACCTGCCAAATATGTAAAAAAAATCCTTCAAGTAACTGCAGTTCAGATAGTTTCACAAATATTACATTAGAAAAAAGTTGTAATTTTTGATTTCTTGTCCTTTGAACTACAAGCAAAATTTACTTTCTTCTGTAAGAGATTATAAAAAATGTTTCTGTCACTGATTTTCGAAAGCATGTGTATAAAAATATGTACGAATAATTTATTTATTACAGGAATGACCAAGTTCTATGAGAAACAAATGAATCCAAAGAGGTTTTTTTAAATAATTATATGGTGAAATAACATGAATAACATCATCCTAACTATCTTCCTTGCTTATAAGGACCATGAAAGCTTCATTGGAAAAAATTCCAGTCACAGAAATGTCATTTTTCTTTTATCTAAAGACCTGTTTAAACATCTGCAGGTGCTGATGATCAAACTGAGTCCGAATCAGTGGTGAAAAGGCCTGGACAATCACACAGACTGACCTGCAGATATTCAGGGTTCAGTAGCGATTACTGGAATACTTGGATCAAACAGGCACCTGGAAAAGGACTGGAGTGGGTCGCTACTATCTCTAGCGATGGTGGCAGCACTATGTTGATCACACAATTCCACATGAGACATAATCTGAGACCCAGTATGACACATCTTGGATCAGAAAACCTGCAGGAAAATGACCAGAGTGGATTGGAAAAAAGCTGTGTTGTATGTATGAAATACCTCAAAGATTCTCAAAAATATTAACAATACAGTGAATCTAAGAGGACAGAACATGCAGTCTGAAGACACTGCTGTGTACTACTGTGTCTGAACAGACAAAATAACACAAATCATGAGTAGACATGAATAAAAAACCGTCAGTGTGTGAAAACTGTGACATGAATCAACCAGAGGAGGAGCCCTCAGACCATTAATGACCTTAAAAGCTTTAACCCTTTAAAGTGAATTACAGTTCAAATTCAGCTGAATCCACTTCTGTCATTTTTAACAACATTTATGGTGACATTAATGACACAGATTAGTTATTAGTTATCTTAATAATTAATTATGAACAAGAATAATTTCAAAACATTTTTACTTTTATATGCAATGATTTCACCAGACTGTGGATAGAAAAGCAACACATATTTAGTAATATAATTCTATTTAAATAACACAGCACCATTACATGAGCCACTCCCTCATCATGACACCCTGATGCAAATCTTCAGTCTGTACAGTGTACTTCTGTCCATCTGACTGGTCTGTACTCCATGTGGAGCGTCAGACGTCACATCTTCAGCTTCAGGATGATGAACACACTCACTCTGCTGCTGGTTTCCTTTTCTCTGTCCTGTGAGTTCCACTGACTCTTAGCTCTTCCACTGCTCAGTCAGTCAGAGCAGATACTTTTTCTTACAATTCCTCCCTTCTTTCTTCTCATCAGGTTGCACTGGTCAGAGGATGGAGTCCATTCCTTCCAGTTCAGTAGTGAAAAGGCCTGGGGAGACTCTCAGTCTGTCCTGCAGAGGATCCGGCTTCACATTTAGCTGTTGTAGTATGCACTGGATAAGACAACCTGAAGGGAAAGGACTGGAATGGATAGGACGAGTTTATAGCGATGCCAGTAGAACAGACTATGCCAACAGTGTACGAGGACTAATAGAAGTTACCAGGGATAATAGCAACAGCATGGTGTATCTGAGACTGTCCAACCTGAAGCCAGAGGACTCTGCAGTGTATTACTGTGCAAAACACACACAGTGGTTGGAGTAAACAGAGAGGCTTGACAAAAACCCCTAAAAGTGTTTCAACAAAGACCTCTAGGAGGCAGTAGATGAGATAAAACTAAAGAGAAAAGGGAGGGTTCTATGTAGTTCATAGGCCTATTTTTTTTCACATCTGTCTTTGTGTTACATATCTTCTCAGAAAAAAGTTTAGTTTTACTTTTTTAAAATAAAAATAAACAAATAAATAAACACATGCAGACACACTGTCAAATAAACAGCTAGTAACACTTTACACAATAGTTCAATGATAAATAAAGAGTGTAACAAATACATAATAGTTTGATAATAGTTCGGACAAGTATGATAATGTTTTAAAATCATGTATTTATTAATAAAGTAATAACCCCTGACAGTGAAAACTCATGGTAACTACAACATTGTAAAAAGTGTATCTTCTTTTATGTCGTAAACATTCCTTTTGGTTTGTTTATTATTACTATTATTCCATTTTCATTGTGTTATCACAGTGATGTGGGTTGACAATTTTGTTCATCAGGGTGTCAAAAACAGCATATGTTTAACAATAAACAGTTTACATGAACTATTACATATTTTGCTTTCTTTTTTAAAATTTTCAACAGTAAATGTTAGTTGATTTTCATACTTGTTCAAATTTGACATGTTACATATACTGAATAGAAAAAGAAACTGATGTTCAATATAATTAAAGTCAAGGAAATAGAATGACATAGTGGGATTCATAAACTATGTCACTGAAAATAAAAAAGAAAATAAAGATTAAAAACAGACTTTTCTCATGGTCGGATTCATGGAGTGTTTCTGAAGAGGAGGAGTTAATGTAAAACTCTGATCTTCTGTTTCTCCTCCTCTTTATTTTAAAAATGAGTCACAGAGACTAAATGACTGATAAACACACTGACTGGACTGAGACAACTGGCTTTTACAATGACCCAAACTAAATATTTGTCCGCTTTTTTGATCTTAACTCTTTTCCTGGCTGGTAAGGATGGTAAAATATTGACTGTAAAATGACATGATTATGTGATGAGTTTTCCTGTAACTAAAGACCTGTTAAATATGTGTAGGTGCTGATGGTCAAACACTGACTGAGTCTGAATCAATGGTGAAAAGACCTGGACAATCACACAGACTGACATGCACATATTCAGGGTTCAGTAGCACTCCTTATGTCGCTTGGATCAAACAGGCACCTGGAAAAGGACTGGAGTGGGTCGCTTATATCACTAATGATGGTGGCAGCACTTACTACTCTCAGTCATTTCAAGGCCGTTTCACCATCTCCAGAGACAACAGCAGAAAACAGGTGTATCTGCAGATGAACAGCCTGAAGACTGAAGACTCTGCTTTTTACCTCCGCCAAGGAGGTTATGTTTTTGCCAGGGTTTGTTTGTTTGTTTGTTTGTTTGTTTGTTTGTTTGTCTGTCCGTTAGTGTGCAACATAACTCAAAAAGTTATGGACAGATTTGGATGAAATTTTCAGGGTTTGTTGGAAATGGGATAAGGAAGAAATGATTAAATTTTGGTGGTGATTGGGGGTTGGGGGGCCCACGGGGGGGGCCACTGATCAGCCTTGGCGGAGGTCTGCGCTCTCCGAGTGCTTCTAGTTGTTATTGTGCACTAGAGCCACAGTGACACAAGAGGGAGAAACACTGTACAAAAACCTACCATGAAAAAACAAATCATCGAAATTATGTGACATTTGACATTTATCACTTTCTGGTTTCTATTAGAAATGTTTGGGGATAATGTAAACACTTGTGCCTCAAGTGTTCAAATAAATGTTGATCACACAATTCCACATTAGACATAACCTGAGACCCACCCCATGGTTTCTATTACAAATGTTGGGGGACAATGTAAACACGCGTACTTCATGTGTTCAAATGTTGATGACACAATTCCACATCACTTGAGACATAACATGAGACCTAATATGACACATCTTGGATCAGATAACCTGTAGGAAAAGGGCCGCAATGAATTGGAATAAACTGTTTTGGATATATCTCCTGTCATAAAGACCCAATGAAAAATGAATTCAATGTCAATTTAGACACTTAAAGGAAAAGCAACTCTAAATGGGCAGAATATGTCTGGAGACAATGCTGTGTTATTGGGCTCAAAGAGACATAGTGATATAAATTCTCAGTAGACCTAAAGAAAAGTTTTCTTTTGAGTGGAAAGCTATAACATGAATCCATTAGAGGAGGACCCTGAGACAATTAATAATTTATAACAAATCAACAAACACAACAACATATACAAATACATTTGGGTTTTCTATTATAAAAAATACATTTAAAAAATCAATATATTGTGAAAATGACTATTTTTTCAGTTTGCTTCTGCTTTTAAGGCTTTTTGAGTTGCTACTTTGTGTCAAATTTAAATGAAAGATAATTTATTGAAAGTGTTTTCATTCATATGTAAATGAAGTTCATTATGCGTTGACTTATAGTGAAGTGAAGTGTGTTTGTGTCAGTCAGAGGAGATCCTTCAGTTCATCTTCATCATCAGTCATGTTCTCTGTAGCTCTGATACTGCTGTTGGCATCTGGATCCTGTGAGAAACTTTCTGTGGATTAATTTTACTAAACACATGGTAAACATGTATCAGTCAGATGAATGATGGAGATAATGTTGGTTTGTGTTTCCACAGGTGTGTACAGTATAGACCTGATCCAGCCAGACTCAGTGGTCCTGCAGCCTGGACACACTTTGACCATCAGCTGTCAGGTCTCTTATTCTCTCAGCAGCCGTCGTACAGGTTGGATCCGACAACCTGCAAACAAGGGACTGGAATACATCGTGAGCATGCATACTGGACACGCCATAGTATATAAGGAGTCTTTAAAACACAAGTTCAATATAGTTGCAGATTCTTCACACCAAACAGTGACTCTAAATGGACAGAATATGCAGCCTGAAGACACTGCTGTGTATTACTGTGCAAGTGAGACACAGCAACACAAACCATCTGTAGACCTGAACAAAAACCCCTCAGAGTGAAAACCATGAATCCACCACAAGAGGAGCCCTCACACCATTAATGAATACAAGATCATTACACACTTCACATGTTTCATAGCTGATTATTCAGAATAAATAAATACCTACAGTTTGCAGATGATCATCTAACCTTTTATATATCTGCTACTTCATTATTTACATTTCATGTGTTCTTACCAATTAAAATATTCACCATTCACTGTTTAGAGAGTAAAAATTTACCCAAATTCTTCATACTTTGGTGTTTACTGGTCAGTGTAAGAAGGGACTTGTAAATAATGATAAATACAAATAAAACCTTTGAAAAGTTTTGTTTATAATTCTCTGACATCCTGAAATTTACTTAAAATAATATGTGTTGTTAATTCTTTGCTTTTAGCGTAATATTGTGAAACTTGATGCAAAGTAAATCATTACTCATAAAGTTGGAATCATTTAATTTTCAGACACATTCCTCCTTTTATTTTCACTTATACACTCCAGTAATCACCTCTGACCAGCTACAATAATTACATACTGAGTCCTGGTTCCACTTTATCTATCAAGAATAAATCACATTGTCACAATCATTTCCAGAGATTAAAGAAAAATATAATAAAAAATACCTTAATGCATAACAGTGTATTACAGAATTAACGGTCTTGTATAAAAACATGGAACTTCAGGATCAAAATAACTGACATCAAGCATGAGTTTAATAAAATCTTACTTCATAAAACAAACAAGTGATTATTAAACTGCTAATTATACAGCAAAAATATTTCTGATGACCATGATGACAACATTAATCCAGGTTTTATCCACTCTTTGAGGAGGAGTCAATGCAAATGCAGATATCCTCTCTTTTAAAATGTGACTGCAGAGGCCAAGACAGAGACACACAGTTTAACATGATGGACTATAGGACAGGACTGCTGCTGTTAACTATCTGCTGGGCAGGTGAAGTGCTTCACCTTTTCTCAGATCAGTTTATTTAGTTATAAATGCACAGAAAGTCTCATGAGTTTATTTTTTATCTTGACAGGTGTTGATGGTCAGACTCTGACTGAATCTGAACCTGCAGTAAAAAGACCTGGACAATCCCACAGACTGACCTGTACAACATCTGGATTCACATTCAGCAGCTATCGCATGAGCTGGATCAGACAGGCTTCTGGAAAAGGACTGGAGTGGATCGCATACATAAGCACAGCCAGTACTCCGATCTATTACTCCTCGTCAGTCCAGGGTAGATTCACCGTCTCCAGAGACGACTCCAGCAGTAAACTTTATCTGCAGATGAACAGTCTGAAGCCAGAGGACACAGCAGTGTATTACTGTGCTCGAACAGACACAATGACAGACAATAATAGGGAAGTCATACAAAAACTAATTCCTTATTCCAGAACAGCTCTGGAACTTTCATTTACAATACTGATCATAATGATCATTGGTTACTGTTGTCAGTGAATCTATTCTAGATAATAACTGAATATTTAAAGTTTTAGACAAAACAGTTGTGTTTTTCTTGAAAATTTTCTTTCAAGTTGCATAAAAATCTGCCATATTAAAAAAAAAAACATATCTTTTAAGTAACTCCAGTTCAAAAAATTTCACGAATGTCATATAAAAAAAGTTGCAATTTATGATTTCTTGTCCGTTAGATGACAAGAAACATTTATCTTCAGCTGTAACTGTTAATAAATAATGTTTCTTTCACTGATTTTCTACAGCATGTTATATAAATATTGTAACCCTGAAATATTGCTTGTCTCACCAGGGCTGTGGGTAATGCGGGTTACAATGGTATTCTTGGTGTTGATATGTTTTGTTGTCTTCCATGCTAATAATCACCAAACAGCAGGACAGTTTCAGCCAGCTTTATTATCAGCAGCTCAGCACAACATACTCTGCTCGCGCTCCATCACGGACTTCACTCTCGTGTCACGCCAAAACAGGTCGTACTACAACCAATAGGGAGGAACCAAAATATTAAGAAAAGGCAAAAAGAAACATAATAAAGGAATATATAATATAAACTGACTAAATAATTAATGAAATAATATGTAAATTACAACATAAACAAATGTCAAAATAATAAACAAAATTAATGATTTGGAAATAAAATAATATTCAAATTAAATGTTACAATATGTATGGATGAATTAATTGTTACAGGAATGGCCAAGTTTTATGTGAAACAAATTAATCCCAAGTGTTGATGTTGTTTTACTGTGCAAGCGAGTCACAGCAATGTAAGCCATGTGTAGACCTGAACAAAAACCCCTCAGAGTGAAACCCATGAATCCACCACAAGAGGAGCCCTCACACCATTAATGACTACAAGATCATTTCACTTATTTCACATGTTTCTTTCATACAATCATTGCTTTCTTTTCTTTAAACATTCACATATTAGTTATATCATATATTTAAAAAAAATGTACCAGCAACACACTTCATTCAAGTAAAATCACTGTTACATCAGGTTGTTTTTGTCATTTTATTCTTTTTGTTTTCAGATTCTTTGACATCCTGGAATTTATGTTTCAAAATATGTGTGATTGATTCTACAGCTTTGTGCAGGTGATGCTGGGTTTTGGGAATATCTTGTGAATTAGCACTAAAATTCTGTGATAAATAAATAAATAAATGAATAAATAAATAAATAAATAAATAAATAAATAAACCACATTTCATGAAAAAAAAAAAAAAAAAAGTTTGGTTCAGTTATAACAGAGATGCAGCTCAGTTTCTGTTTTGTTTTTGAGGAGGAGTCTATGCAAAATATTCACTGTCACCCTTTAAATGTGTAACTGCAGAAACGACAAACAGTTCAACATGATGGACTATAGGACAGGACTGCTGCTGTTAACCGTCCTCTGGGCAGGTGAAGATATACACTGATGTTAAGTCTTCAAATACTTTCTAACTTTGAGTAAATGACTGTTTCATTGTGGTTTAACAGGTGTTGATGGTCAGACTCTGACTGAATCTGAACCTGCAGTAAAAAGACCTGGACAATCCCACAGACTGACCTGTACAACATCTGGATTCACATTCAGCAGCTACCACATGGACTGGATCAGACAGGCTCCTGGAAAAGGACTGGAGTGGATCGCTTTTATACACACGGGCAGCTCTCATATCTATTACTCCTCATCAGTCCAGGGTAGATTCACCATCTCCAGAGACGACTCCAGCAGTAAACTTTATCTGCAGATGAACAGTCTGAAGCCAGAGGACACAGCAGTGTATTACTGTGCTCGACACCACACAATGACAGACAATAACAGGGAAGTCATACAAAAACTACTTCCTTATTCCAAACCAGCTCTGGAACTTTCATTTACAATACTGATCATAATGGTCATTGGTTATTGATGTCAGTGAATCTATTGTAGAGAATTAACTGAATATTTAAAGTTTTAAACAAAACATTTTTGTGTTTTCTTGAAAATTTTGTCTTTCAATTTGAAAAATCTTCTAAATCTTTAAAAAAAAATCCTTTAAGTCAATGTTGCTAATTGTTTTTTTTTTTTTTTTTTTGTTTTTTTTTTTTACATTCATCATAAAAAAGTTGCAATTTATGATTTCTTGTCTTTTGGACTACAAGCAGTACTAATTTGCTATTGTAAGTTATTATAAGTAATGTTTCTATTATTGTTTTTCTACAGCATGTGTATGAAAATATACAAATTATTTATTTATTACAGGAATGACCAAGTTCTATGACAAACAAATGAATCCAAAGTGTTTTTAATAAATATAAGGTGAAATAACATGAACATTCAAACCATTTTCATCACATAAATGACACATATTAAATCTGGAGTAAGTCTTATATCTCTCTTTCACATTAGTGTGATTCATGCTGTTTCTGTTTGTGAAGGAGTTAATATTAAACTGTGATCTCCACCATCTTTTCATGCATGAAGAGTGAAGGACAGAGACTAAATAACTGACATACACACTGACTGGACAGAGACAACTGGCTTTTACAATGGTCTGAACAAAACCAGTGGTTTGTTTTCTCATCCTGATTATTTTCTTGACTGGAAAAGCGGTGAAATATTTACTGTAAAAACATAATCATATGGTGATCTGTCAGTTTTCCAGAAATAAAGACCTGTTAAAATGTGTGTAGGCGCAGATGGACAAACACTGACTAAATCTGAACCAGTTTGTTAAAGTCATGTGTTTTGGATCCTGTGAGAAACTTTCAGTGGATTGACTTTACTAAACACATGGTAAACATGTATCAGTCAGATGAATGATGGAGATAATGTTGGTTTGTGTTTCCACAGGTGTGTACAGTATAGACCTGATCCAGCCAGACTCAGTGGTCCTGCAGCCTGGACACACTTTGACCATCAGCTGTCAGGTCTCTGGTTATTCTCTGACTGACAACAGCTATGCAACAGGTTGGATCAGACAGCGTGAAGGAAAACCAATGGACTGGATTCTACATCGGTGGGGAGGAGGGGATTTCTATCAAAATGCTGCTCTGAAGAACAAATTCAGTTACAACACTTACACTTCAACTCAAACAGTGAGATTAACAGGCCGGAATATGCAGCCAGAGGACACAGCTGTTTATTACTGTGTTCGCACTTGCACAGTGAATCAAAGCACCAACAGACCTGTACAAATACACATTAGTCATCCACAACACACATATTTATAAAAAAAAAAACACATAGCAATTAGATAGATAGATAGATAGATAGATAGATAGATAGATAGATAGATAGATAGATAGATAGATAGATAGATAGACTAATATTGATTTTTATCTGATAATCCAATAAAAAAGCTAAAAAAACAAATATAAAGATAATTTGTCTGTTGAATTGAGGTCTCTGTTAAAGTGGGAGGAGTCAGTGCAAACTCTGAGTCATTTCAAGGCCATTTCAAGTATATTACTGTGACAGACAGACACAGGAAGACACAGTATCAGGAGTCATACAAAAAAGAAAAATCCCCTGTTGAGCAAAACCACTTGTAAACATCATCACATTTTAGGTTAAAAATGACAGATGAAGAAATCTTCATCTCACAATTCTATGAAGTTTGAAATACAAAGTAAAATTTCACAGTGAGTCTTGTTAAAAAACTCGCAGAACAAAGTCTATTTGAATAATTTTACTTTTTAATTAATTTGACTGTGTTTTTTGGTGTAGTTTTTTTTTTTTGTTTTAAATCTATTTTCATCTCAGGCTGATGGTGAAGTTTAATAACATGTAATTGCACATTTTTCATTATTAATAAAACACACAGTATGTCTATCCAAAGGTCTGACTATGTGACAGGATCCTTGACCTTGAGCTTCTTTACAGTCATCCATGGACAGATGAAGTTCAGCCCCTTGCACTTGTGCCCCATGGACTTTATTTCGGAAAAAAAAAAACATGTATTATAGTCAATGGAAAGACTAAAGTTATATTTTGTTTTAAATGATCATTTTTCAAGTCCAGGAGGTTGCAGTTAGAGGTAAAACTGTTGACGTATCAAACTGTGAAAAAACTAAATCCACAATCTGTTCACAGCCACTGAGGAGCTTCATCATGACCAGACCTGGAGGGAGTTTCATCTCTTCCAGTACATTTTCACCTAAAAAATATGACAAGGCAGTGGCTGTGTTGGACACATGCATCAGAAATGCCATCCATTGACTATTTAACACAAAACTAGATGATCTTTGCCACAAACCATGACTTTCCTAACTCATGAAATGATCTCTTAAACTGACAAACATCATATGTGTGAATGGCAGCACTAATCCAAATAGTTTCTTTCCATTTCACAAAGTTAGGTCCCATAGTTCACAGCGGAAGGGGCAGGACTTCAGCTCTCTATAAACACTGATATGATGCTGTCGGCTGCAGCAGAAGACGAAAAGCTCCCATCAGATCAGCTTTAATCTCAACCATGATCTGTGTAGCTCTGCTGCTGTTGGCTGCTGGATGCTGTGAGTCTCACTGAGGCACAGACACTGACACTATGATCACAGCTCACTGTTCACTGCTATTACACCCACTCAATGTTCAACATGTTTTCATCCACAGGTGTGAAGTGTGAAACGCTGACACAACCAGCCTCTGTGACTGTGCAGCCAGGTCAACGTCTGACCATCACCTGTCAGGTCTCTTATTCAGTGGGCAGCGACCACACAGCTTGGATCAGACAGCCTGCAGGACAAGGACTGGAGTGGATTGGAAGGAAATACACTGGAGATTCAGATTATAAAGATTCACTGAGGAACAAATTCAGCATTGACCTGGACACTTCAAATAACACAGTGACCCTGAATAGACAGAATATGCAGCCTGAAGACACCGCTGTGTATTACTGTGCGAGAGAGCCACAGTAACACATATCAGTAGACACCCTGAACAAAAACCCCTCAGTGTGTGAAAAAAAAGAAAATAATAACATGAATCCACCAGAGGAGGAGCCCTCAGATCATTAATAAATTATTAAATAAATAATTTTTATTTATTGTTGATAATTTTCTCTATATTTTTGGCTCATTTGTTTATTTTGTTCATATTTTTTGTTACAGACCAGGGGAGAGGGAGACCACAGGAACAGGACCAGTCCAGCTGCAGACCTGGTGTCACAGGTGTCAGGACCAGTCAGGACCTGACAATAGGGCTCGGGACCCACAACGGGTCCAGGTCATGTATTCATTTGGATTTCATATTTTTTAATACTGTCAAGCTCATGTACAAGGGGATTTCATCTACAACTTTCTTGTTCTTTTTCTTTTCAGCGCCTGCGTCCCGGACCCGGATAAAGTGGAAGAAGATGGATGGAGGATGAGGAAATGCAGTCGTGTCTAAATTTAAGTCAGTGTGTTGGACTTTGAAGATGCATTTTTCTTTGTCTGATCAGAAATGTCCACCACAGTTGTACATTTGTCTTTTGTGTCAGTGGGTGTCACAGTGTATAACCTGGGTCTTATTTTGACTGTGTTTCAGGAAAGACAACAGCGACACAGATCCTCTGTGAAGGAGGAAACCTTTCTGATGGAGCTGTTCATCCATAGGTGGTCGTTTTCCATCAGACCCAGTAGATCCAGGGGTAGGTATAAATCCACTTCCTGTCTCCTCAGGACCCACATTTACAAAAACATATCATGAAATCAACTCTTCTACATCCACACAGTGTTTAATGATGGTGTCTTGATGTTTCTAGATGTGGGTGTAGATGATATCAGAGGAGACATCAGCGGTGGACCCAGGGCAGACCAGGGGCCTCATGTACAAAGACCTGTGTGGATTTCATACTGAAACCTGGCGTACGCCCAAATCCAGAAAAGTCCGTATGCACAAAAAAATCCAGATGAACAAAACTGTGCGTACGCCCAAATCCAAGCACACTTCCTTTGTACATCCCAGTCAGCGTGGAATTGACAACATATGTTGGAGTACCAGACTCCTCCCTCTCCACACCCATATTTCAGTTGGAAGAGCTCTAAATCCCCATCCTACGTCAGGTGGATCAGGGACATTATGTTTCACCTAAAGTTGGAGAAGATCAAATTCACTCTGAGAGGAAATAAAGACAAATTTAACAAGGTTTGGATGCCTTTTCCGACTTATTTCAACAACATTACTGATGTGACAAACTGGGACTAATGGAGTATATTTCTGCATATTTAGGTGAAGACTAGTAACTTAAAGCAATGCTGTGTTTGTTTGTCTGTTTGTTTGTTTGTTTGTTTGTTTTCATTTACCTATTTATTTATTAATTTTTTCATTATTATCATTCTATTCAGATATTGTACCTTGTTCTGTTTCTTCTTTATCACAATATTTTGTCTTTTGTATTTTCTTTTCCTTTAGAGGATCTGGGATCATTGGGTAGGGGGAGGGCAAGAAGGGAATGAAAGGATTTATTGTGTACATTTACTGAATTTGTGATTTGTACATGTTTAACTATAAAATGCCAATAAACAGATTTAAATAAAAAAAAGAAATGCACGCTGTGTCTGGCTTTGATTGACAGGTCTGTACGACATTTCATTCATCTGCTGAGTAATCTGCTGTATTCTGTCTACTGTCAGACAATTATGATATTCAATATGATTATAATTCTTTAGTGTATTTAGGTACAACAAAAAATACCATAAATGCTTTCACAGTATTAAAAAACACATGAAAAATCCTGATTAAATGGCTTCTTCAGACAAAGTCAGTATTAAGTGGGACCTCTCTTCATCAAAGCAGACCAAACAATAACAAACATCCAACATGCATGACATGAAACCTGGTGTAAAACAACAGATGATTAGTGCAGTAAAACTCATATTGTCTGAACAAGAGTTAAAGACATGTTAAAACCAAGAACCTTTATTTAATGCTATTTACCTATTTCTGGGAATTGCATTTGTCTGGTCATTGTAACTTTGCCAAAACAACAAGATCTAATGGTAAGACCTTTTCACATCACTATAGACAGCATTTTCAGTTAAAATACATCTTTATATCAATACATATGTAAATGTTTGGACAAATATCCATTAATTAGTGAATAGAGGGATTTTGGACAGTAAGGATATTAATATTCATATTACAGAACTTTTTGTTGGGTGAAATGCTGCCAAAAATGTGGATGTTTTACATATTATGACTGCTTGGGTAATGGTGGGTGAATGTTTTGCATTTGACCTTTAGATCAGCTGATGCAAACTGTGACACTGCATTTGCAAACAAACAAAGCAGGGCATTTTGTGATTTGATTATGATTTCTATCAGTAAAATTTGTATATGTCAGCATGTGAACATAGCACAGTGTCCTCTTCAGCCAGTTTCACATTGGTCAAAATACAGCCTCTATTTTGATGAAGTTCACATGTTTCTAGGCATACAAATTTAATAACTCATTGTACTGTAAGGTCAAATAGACTGCTGGTAAAAAAAGAGCTCAAATGTTCTACATGCTGTATATTTTGGTAAATGAAGTGCTATGTTCATTTAGTCACATTAAAATACTCAAGTAACAGAGCAGAAATCAGCCCCAGGCTTTATTTTACCCTCAACTTTCTTAGGAGTAGACTAGGTTGATAAGAAATACTGAGTTAGAAAGAATCAAGTATCAGCCAGCGTTACAGCTGAATAGCCAATGTATAAACACATGTGACGACATTAAACTATACCTGTTTGCCATTCCATGAGCCACTCCCTCATCATGACACCCTGATGCAAATCTTCAGTCTGTACAGTGTACTTCTGTCCATCTGACTGGTCTGTACTCCATGTGGAGCGTCAGACGTCACATCTTCAGCTTCGGGATGATGAACACACTCACTCTGCTGCTGCTTTCCTTTTCTCTGTCCTGTGAGTTCCACTGACTCTTAGCTCTTCCACTGCTCAGTCAGTCAGAGCAGATACTTTTTCTTACAATTCCTCCCTTCTTTCTTCTCATCAGGTTGCACTGGTCAGAGGATGGAGTCCATTCCTTCCAGTTCAGTAGTGAAAAGGCCTGGGGAGACTCTCAGTCTGTCCTGCAGAGGATCCGGCTTCACATTTACTTGTTGTGGTATGAGCTGGATAAGACAACCTGAAGGGAAAGGACTGGAATGGATAGGGGTCGGACATATTCCTGCTAGTAGCAACAGATATGCCAGTAGTGTACAAGGACGAATAGAAGTCAGTAGAGATGACAGCAACAGCATGGTGCATCTGAGACTGTCCAACCTGAAGCCAGAGGACTCTGCAGTGTATTACTGTGCAAAACACACACAGTGACACAAACAGTCAGTAGAGCTGAACAAAAACTCCTCAGTGCCTGAACATGTGTTACATGAATCCACCAGAGGAGGAGCCCTTACACCACTAATGAGTTTAAAGTCAACTTCCACCTCCTTCTGGGAATTATAGCAACAGTAAAGTATGTCTTTATTTTTGTACAGAAAATTCAGAAGTGTTCAACTACTTTTTAAGAACATGCAAAAAAAAAGAAAAGAAAAGGTGTGACAAATGTGATAGTCAAAAATGCAAATAAAAAACTACGATTTATGATTAATCTTTAGGAATAAGAAACATATTGTACTTTTTATTGTAAGTGATCATTAATGATATCTCTGTTATTAATGTCCCACAGCAAGTATAAAATAAGATATTCATGGATGTTATGTATGATAGGTATAGCTTTAAAATGTTATTGAGCAATGAATCCACTAACAGTAATAAATGTTAAGTGAAATAAAACAAAACAATAAAATCTTCATGATCATATAAATAAAACATGTTTCAATAAAACAAATAATCTGGAGGAAGTCTCCCAAACCTCTTTCCCAACAGTGTGATTCATAGTGTGTTTCTGTTGTGGAGGAGGAGTTAATGCAAAACTGTGATCTCCACCATCTTTTCATATACGTACATGAAGAGTGAAGGACAGAGACTAAATAACTGACATACACACTGACTGGACAGAGACAACTGGCTTTTACAATGGTCCGAACAAAACAATTGTTTGGTTTTCTCATCCTGACTATCTTCCTGGCTGGTAAGGACCATGAAAGCTTCACTGGAAAAAATCCAAATGACAAAAATTTAGTTTTCCTATTTCTAAAGATTTGTTCAAATATCTGTAGGTGCTGATGGTCAAACACTGACTGAGTCTGAATCAGTGGTGAAAAGACCTGGAGAATCACACAGACTGACCTGCACATATTCAGGATTCAGTAGCACTCCCGATATCGCTTGGATCAGACAGGCACCTGGAAAAGGACTGGAGTGGATCGCTTACATCAGTAGTGGCAGTGGTAGCATTTACTATTCCCAGTCAGTCCAAGGCCGTTTCACCGTCTCCAGAGACAACAGCAGAGAGCAGGTGTATCTGCAGATGAACAGCCTGAAGAGTGAAGACTCTGCTGTTTATTATTGTGCACGAGAGACAAAGTGACTGAAGTTGGTGGAGCAGCTGTACAAAATCTTGTATTGTTCATCTTCGCTGCACTAACAACTATTGCACATCACATTATAAATCTATAAATTAATGGTAATGAATTAAAATAATATATTTATATATTTCAACACAGTACAGCACAGTTACACCTTAAATGATAAAACTGTACCCCTCAGTTAAAAGCACAATCATACATTTGTGCAATGGAAAAAAATAATAGAAGTGTATGATGTGATAAATTCTAAATAAAATTCCATACATTTTTCAGTCATGTCTGTGGCTTATAAAAGACCGTCAGTGCTGTCACCACCAGTAAAATAAAGAAAAACTGTACTCCTTACACAATTGGCAAGTTTGATTATCCCATAACGCACTGGGTGACAGTAATGCCACTCTTCACAAGTCTCCCCACAAAAAAATGCTCTTTATTATGGAGTTTTAATGAGGAAACTGAACAAGAGGAGTTTTTTTTTCATTGCTCTCCTTAACAAGAAAACAACTTTTATATTGTTTTGAGTTTAGTTTATTTCAAATATGCAGCAAAACAAAGTAATCTTACTGAGTCCTTAGAAATAAAACAGATAGCAAGAAATTATAGAAAAAAAACCCAACTTATACATACACATGAACGCAAAGTATGACTTCATTTGCACACTCAAAAAGGAGTGGGAGAGTATAACTTATTTAATCCCACCCCTTCTCCACACAACAGACTATCCTTTAGCTTCCTATCAGCATAATATATGAAAAATCAAGTCCCTTGGAATTTTGGTTTTACTTTGTCAGGGAGATAATATGATCAGTCATGTGTGTTGTTGGTTTGTTTGTTTATTAATGGTCGGCAGAATAACGTCAAATCCTTGATGAAATTTGCTGGAAAGGTAAGGCATGGGCCTAGACCAGACCAGATCCACTGAAATGGGTAAATCCTGGTGACATTTTCACAAATATTGGAACAATATTCCAGTTTTGACTGAATATGGAGTCCTGGCAAAGCTGTGAACTGTTTCAGAGTGTTGTTCTGTTTTTAGTTATTAGTCACCTTTACTGTAAATTATGAATAAGAATAATTTCAAAACATTTTTAGTTTTTGGACGATTATTTCACCAGACTCGGGATAAAACAAATCTATGCATATTTAGTGATTTAATTCTGCTTAAATAACATCACTATTACACGAGCCCAGAGCCGTTGCTTGACACTGTCGGGGTCCTCGGCAAGAAGGGATCATTGGGCCCTTAGGGGCCACTAAATCTTTGGAGATTTTATATAAGCAACCGCTTTATTTATTTAAGTTTGGTTAATAATGTGCAAATAAAGATATATAACAAAATATTATCTAGGAAATATAAAAAACTGACAATCAAAAATATATTAAAGACTTACAGTATGTGAACCCTAGACACAATTAAAGATATTCACTTAAAGAAATAGATAAAAAATAAGGAAAATAATAAAACACAAAGAAACAAGAATAACAGTGTTAAAATAGTTATAAATGCTTGTGGATTTTAGCTTGTAGAAATGCAATAATCAATAACCAATGTTATGCTAGGTTCTTCCATGAACAATAACCACAACTGCTTAGAGCATTATCTCGTTTGGTAAACTGGAAAAATAAAATACAGCATCTGTGCTCACTGAATAATCCAACCACAACTTCTTGATTTTTTTCTCCTTTTTCATGTTTATCATGTAATTGTGTTTCGTGAATCTCCTTGGGGGCATTTCTGACTTTTGAGGAAAATCAAAGTCTGTGATTTGAACAGGTCCTTTTTTTATATACATAAGTGGACACAGAGTGCTGTCATCAGTCAGGTTTGGCCACAGTGCAGGATCATCAGCAACAACAGGAAGACCTTCCTTTGTTGACAACTCAGGTGCAGGTGAGGTAGAGGTGGAGGGAAGAACTGTAGTGCTCTCAGTTGTTTGGGAAGTGCTGGCTGGGACATCCTCTTGGGTTTCCTCAAAGGACTACCCATGATCTACATTGAATAAGACCATAATGATCAGCCTAATAATTCATTCATTCATTTTCTGAATCCGCTTTATCCTCACTAGGGTCACGGGGGTTGCTTGGAGCCTATCCCAGCTACATAGGGGCGAAGGCGGGGTACACCCTGGACAAGTTGCCAGTTCATCACAGCGCTGACATATAGAGACAAACAATCACTCTCACATTCACACCTATGGGCAATTTAGATTAACCAGTTAACCTATTAGTACATGTCTTTGGATGGTGGGAGGAAGCCGGAATACCCGGAGAGAACCCATGCAGACACGGGGAGAACATGCAAACTCCACACAGAAAGGTCCCACTCCCCGTCGACTGGTGTTGAAATCGAACCCAGGACCTTCTTGCTGTGAGGCACGAGAGCTAACCACTGCACCACCGTGTCTCCCAATGAGCAGCCTAATAATTACAATTTTAAATAATCCAAATTAGACATTATATTAGACTAGATAAATACTTCATTTATCCCAAACAGAGAAATTGCTCTGTAGCAGCAGTGTTAAATATAGAAAGAAACATGGACTTAATTTGTTAAATCAAAATGAAAATGAAAATAAAATCTGACTGCAAAAAAAAAGTACAGTAAGAAACAGAAAAATATTAGAAGCGCACAACAAGAAGAAAAATACACCCAATAAAATAAAAATAATTAATGAATAACGCACATACCTTCATCTTTGGATGTTTTGGCATCTTTGTGAGAAGACACAGCCAGGTATTTAAGTAAAGCACCTAATGGAAAAAAAGGTAACACTCATAAATCACAACTATAGGGTAGTAGTTGACTATCAGGATTATTAATAAGTTTATTATTACAAAAAAAGTACTTAAACATTATATCACTGAATATATAGATGTAACTAACAGAACTAATAATGGCAGATTGCCCTGTAAGTTCCACTATCAAGACAGTTTTAACAATGAAAACATGACATAATGAGAGTAGAAACGTGTGTAAATGGGTCATTGCACTGAAAGTCACTAACTGTCCGATTTCATGCAACTGGAATTTCTGTTTTTGTTACACACATCTAGGGATGTTCTTAAGTTGTTCCTAAGATACTGTGCGTATTCTTTTATACAACTACATTTCCCTTTTTTGTAATTTTAATTGGACAAATATCGTGTATTTCACCGTTGCATAAGCCACTCCCTCATCAATAAATGTTGATCCAACAATTCCATGTGTATTTTCATACTTGTTCACATTTGTTAGACATATTTCATATACTGAACAGAAAAATAAATTGACATTCCACATAATTAACAAAATAGAATGGTATAGTGGTATTCATAAATTTTATCACTGAAAATAAAAAAGAAAATAAAATATCAAATCAAGATCAAAGCAACACATATTTAGTCATATAATTTTATTTAAATAACACACCACCATTACTTGAGCCACTCCCTCATCATGACACCCTGATGCAAATCTTCAGTCTGTACAGTGTACTTCTGTCCATCTGACTGGTCTGTACTCCATGTGGAGCGTCAGATGTCACATCTCCAGCTTCAGGATGATGAACACACTCACTCTGCTGCTGGTTTCCTTTTCTCTGTCCTGTGAGTTCCACTGACTCTTAGCTCTTCCACTGCTCAGTCAGTCAGAGCAGATACTTTTTCTTACAATTCCTCCCTTCTTTCTTCTCATCAGGTTGCACTGGTCAGAGGATGGAGTCCATTCCTTCCAGTTCAGTAGTGAAAAGGCCCGGGGGAGACTCTCAGTCTGTCCTGCAGAGGATCTGGTTTCACATTTAGCTGTTGTAGTATGAGCTGGATAAGACAACCTGAAGGGAAAGGACTGGAATGGATAGGTCGAGTTTATAGTGGTGGCAGTGGAACAGACTATGCCAACAGTGTACGAGGACGAATAGAAGTTACCAGGGATAACAGCAACAGCATGGTGTATCTGAGACTGTCCAACCTGAAGCCAGAGGACTCTGCAGTGTATTACTGTGCAAAACACACACAGTGTTTGGAGTAAACAGAGAGGCTTGACAAAAACTCCTTAAAACTGTTTCAACAAAGACCTCTAGGGGGCAGTAGATGACATAAAACTAAAGAGAAAAGGGCAGTTGCTATAAACACATCCAGACACACTGTCAAAGAAACAGCTGGTAACACTTGACATCATAGCTCAATGATAAATAAAGAGTGTAATAAATACATAAATAGTGTGGTAATAGTTTGGAAAACATAATAATGTATTGAAAACATTTTTATTCATATCTTCTTATTATTACTCCATTTTACAGTGTTATTAGGATAATGGGTTTTGACAGTTTTGTTCATTATTTTCAAAAACACATCCAATGTATAACAGTAAACACTTCATATTAATAATTAATTGATTTTGATTATTCAGGAAAAAAAAAATAGTACAGTTTATATGAGTGGATTTTTGTACTAGTTCATGTATGTTAAAAAGATAGTTCATATACTGAATACAAAATAAATTGACATTCAGTTCATTTACACTCAAATATATAGAATAGGGATATATTCAAGGATATATTAAAAAAATATATAATTGGAAACAAAACAAAACAAAAATAATAGTGATCAAAAACAGACTTTTCTCATGGTCTGATTTATGGAGTGTTTTTGAAGAGGAGGAGTTCATGTAAAACTCTGATCTTCTGTTTCTCCTCCTCTTTACTTTAAAATGAGTCACAGTGACTGATAAACACGTTGACTGGACTGAGACAACTGGCTTTTACAATGATCCAAACTAAATATTTGTCCGCTTTTCTGATCTTAACTCTTTTCCTGGCTGGTAAGGATGGTAAAATATTGACTGTAAAATGACATGATCATGTGATGAGTTTTCCTGTAACTAAAGACCTGTTAAATATGTGTAGGTGCTGATGGTCAAACACTGACTGAGTCTGAATCAGTGGTGAAAAGACCTGGAGAATCACACAGACTGACCTGCACATATTCAGGGTTCGATAGCAATTACTGGAACGCTTGGATCAAACAGGCACCTGGAAAAGGACTGGAGTGGGTCGCTACTATCAGTGGTGATGGTGGCAGCACTTACTACTCTCAGTCATTTCAAGGCCGTTTCACCATCTCCAGAGACAACAGCAGAAAGCAGGTGTATCTGCAGATGAACAGCCTGAAGACTGAAGACTCTGCTGTTTATTATTGTGCACGAGAGACACAGTGACACAGGAGGGAGAAACACTGTACAAAAACCTACGGTCAAAAAAAAAAAAAAAAAAAAAAAAAGAATCATAGAATTTCCATAACCTTTACCACCCTATAGTTTCTTTAAAAAAAACAAAAAAACAATTGGGGATGATGTTAACATGTGTGCCTCATGTGTTCAAATAAATGTTAATGACACTATTCCACATCACATGAGACACAACATGAAATCTAATATGGCACATCTTGGATCAGATAACCTGTAGGAAAAGGACAGCAATGAATTGGAATAAACTGTGTTGGATATTTCTCCTATTATAAACACCCAATGAAAAATAAATCCAGTATCAATTTAGACACTTATAGGAAATCGCAACTCTAAATGGGCAGAATATATATGTCTGCAGACAATGCTGTATCACTGGGCTCAAAGAGACATAGTGATACAAATCATCAGTAGACCTGAAGAAAAGTTTTCTTTTGAGTGGAAAACTATAACATGAATCCATCAGAGGAGGAGCCTGACATAATTAATAATTTATAACAAATCAAAAAACAGAACAACATCCACAAATACATTTTGGTTTTCTATTTAAAAAAAAAAAAATCAATATATTGTGAAAATGACTATTTTTTCAGTTTGCTTCTGCTTTTAAGGCTTTTTTAGTTGCTACTTTGTGTCAAATTTAAATAAAAGAGAATTTATTGAAAGGGTTTTTCACTGATATGTAAATGAAGTTCATTATGTGTTAACTTATAATGAAGCGAAGTGTGTTTGTGTCAGTCAGAGGAGACATTTTTTTTATATCCTACAGCGGCACGTTGTGCATTTTGTACATTTGTGATTCTTATCTTAAGAAAATAAGTGTCACAGTATGTTTGACTCATTTAAGTCAAGTTTCAGCATAAATATGCAAATCAGCCTCATTATAACTTATAATGAAGTGACGTATGTTTGTGTCAGTCAGAGGAGATCCCTTCAGTTCATCTTCATCATCAGTCATGTTCTCTGTAGCTCTGATACTGCTGTTGGCATCTGGATCCTGTGAGAAACTTTCAGTGGATTGACTTTACTAAACACATGGTAAACATGTATCAGTCAGATGAATGATGGAGATAATGTTGGTTTGTGTTTCCACAGGTGTGTACAGTATAGACCTGATCCAGCCAGACTCAGTGGTCCTGCAGCCTGGACACACTTTGACCATCAGCTGTCAGGTCTCTTATTCTCTCAGCAGCCGTCGTACAGGTTGGATCCGACAACCTGCAAACAAGGGACTGGAATACATCGTGAGCATGCATACTGGATACGCCACAGTCTATAAGGAGTCTTTAAAACACAAGTTCAATATAGTTGCAGATTCTTCACACCAAACAGTGACTCTAAATGGACAGAATATGCAGCCTGAAGACACTGCTGTGTATTACTGTGCAAGTGAGACACAGCAACACAAACCATCTGTAGACCTGAACAAAAACCCCTCAGAGTGAAAACCATGAATCCACCACAAGAGGAGCCCTCACACCATTAATGAATACAAGATCATTACGTACTTCACATGTTTCATAGCTGATTATTCAGAATAAATAAATACCTTCAGTTTGCAGATGATCATCTAACCTTTTATATATCTGCTACTTCATTATTTACATTTCATGTGTTCTTACCAATTAAAATATTCACCATTCACTGTTTAGAGAGTAAAAATGTACCCAAATTCTTGATACTTTGGTGTTTGCCTTTCATCTTAAGAAGTGACTTGTTAATTAATGATAAATACAAATTAAACCTTTTAAAAGTTCTGTTTATAATTCTTCCCTGACATCCTGCAATTCACTTAACATAATATGTGCTGTTAATTATTTGCTTTTTGTTTAATATTGTGAAACTTGATGCAAAATACATCATTACTCATAAAGTTGGAATAATTTAATTTTCAGATACATTCCACCTTTTATTTTCATTTATACACCCAGTAATCACCTCTGACCAGGTACAATAATCACATACTTAGTCACAGTTCCACTTTATCTATCAAGAATGAATCACATTGTCATAATCATTTCTTGAGAAGAAATAAACATATCATAAAAATAACTTAATGCATAACAGTGTATTAAAAAATTAAAGGTCTAGTATAAAAACATGGAATTTCAGGGTCAAAATAATTGACATCAAGCAAGAATTTAATAAAATCTTTCTTCATAAAAAATTCAAGTGATTATTAAACTGCTAATTATATAACAAAATTATTTCTGATGACCATGATGACAACATTAATCCCAGTTTTATCCACTCTTTGAGGAGGAGTCAATGCAAATGCAGATATCCTCTCTTTTAAAATGTGACTGCAGAGACCAAGACAGAGACACACAGTTTAACATGATGGACTATAGGACAGGACTGCTGCTGTTAACTATCTGCTGGGCAGGTGAAAATATATGCTGATTTTAAGTGTCTTCAAATACTTTCTGAATTTAGAGTAAATGACTGTTTCATTCTGGTTTAACAGGTGTTGATGGTCAGACTCTGACTGAATCTGAACCTGCAGTAAAAAGACCTGGAGAATCCCACAGACTGACCTGTACAACATCTGGATTCACATTCAGCAGCTACGAAATGAGCTGGATCAGACAGGCTCCTGGAAAAGGACTGGAGTGGATCGCTTATATCAGTAGTGGTGGTGGCACTACTTACTATTCCCAGTCAGTCCAAGGTCGTTTCACCATCTCCAGAGACAACGGCAGAAACCAGCTGTATCTGCAGATGAACAGTCTGAAAACTGAAGATTCTGCTGTTTATTATTGTGCACGACACCCACAGTGACTGGAGTTAGTGAAGCAGCTGTACAAAATCTTCATATTATTTGACAGATCCCAGTTTTTTGCTTTCAGCTGCACATAATGACACAGTGCAATCACAGTATGCATTTGAGATGTAATCTAAGTGCAATATAAACTATTTACTTCAGGTGAATGAACTACTGGTTACTGGTTGAAATAGTCACATCTCCTAATATGAGTCACATCTGTATAGTTTTTATTATTTACAGTATAAAAGAAAAAACATAAATTAACATATTATGTATCTGGACTTTATTTTTTATTACTGTATTCTCATTTTTTTTACTGTTATTTAAAAAGGTAAATTAGTTGAGAACTGATTCTCATTTACAATAACGACCTGGCCAAGAGGCAGCACACAAACAGAATGAGTAGCAGCACAGGTTGCATGTACAAACGACAGAACAGATTAAATATACAACAACCAAACAAACAGGATGGACAGCAGAACCAATCACAATGACATATAACAAATAGAAAAGCTAAAAACAGGTGCAGTGGTCCAAAAGTGTATCTCTCACTGATCTTTTTAAATAGTGTGGGCGGTATGAAGGAGGTGAGTTTTAAGGATCGTTGCAAAGAATTCCAGTCATAAGCGGCAGAAAAATGGAACACAGGAAAAATTACTGAGCATTTTTTTTAGAGTTAAAACTATTTTCCTCAAAAAGAATAAATTTAGCTCTATATTGAGTAAATCTGGCTCTATATGTAGTTTGGAGAGCTCTACCCAAAGAGTAACTTTTATTCTTTTTAGAGAGGGACCACCTGTTATCTGAGTAGAGTAAAATTTCCTTGAGTTTGAGTAAATTTTACTCAGGTAAATTTCCTGTGAATGGTTGACCGAGATTGGTACGGGCTTTTTCAGCTTGATATGAAGTGCGTCTTTGTTTTATTACCTCTGTCTGTCTTCATGCAAATTGAATTTCCTCACAGTCCACTATAAAAAGGTGATATGATGCTGTCGGCTGCAGCAGAAGAAGAGAAGCTCCCATGAGATCAGCTTTAATCTCAACCATGATCTGTGTAGCTCTGCTGCTGTTGGCTGCTGGATGCTGTGAGTCTCACTGAGGCACAGACACTGACACTATGATCACAGCTCACTGTTCACTGCTATTACACCCACTCAATGTTCAACATGTTTTCATCCACAGGTGTGAAGTGTGAAACGCTGACACAACCAGCCTCTGTGACTGTGCAGCCAGGTCAACGTCTGACCATCACCTGTCAGGTCTCTTACTCCCTAGGCTACTACACAGCTTGGATCAGACAGCCTGCAGGACAAGGACTGGAGTGGATTGGAATGAAACACACTGTAGCTTCATACCATAAAGATTCACTGAAGAACAAATTCAGCATTGACCTGGACACTTCAAATAAAATAGTGACTCTGAATGGACAGAATATGCAGCCTGAAGACACCGCTGTGTATTACTGTGCAAGAGAGCCACAGTAACACATATCAGTAGACACCCTGAACAAAAACCCCTCAGTGTGTGGAAAAAAAGAAAATAACATGAATCCACCAGAGGAGGAGCCCTCACACCACTAATGACTGTAATGAAATCAGTCTTTTAGTTTATCCCATTTCTACTCAAACAGTAACTGAAGCCTATGCAATAATGACCCAGAAAATCCACTGGTGATGACAAATTGTAAACCTTTGCATCTCTGAACACATTATTTACATTTTTAATCTGAGCTTTTCCATGTGTATTACTCCAAAGGTTTAGCAGACTGCATAATAACACACCTACCTCCTCAGGTCTGTCCTTGACTTGGCTGGATGTGGAAACAAAGGACCAACAACCATCAGAGGAATTCTGTGATCATTGACTTTAGTTTTCTTCCATGGTCTTCCAGGCCTTTTGGTGTTACTGAGCTCACCTGTGGATTCTTTCCTTTTAACAATGTACCAACCTGTTGATTTTTCCCACTCTTAATGCTTTCACTATCTAATAGATTTAGTTGTGATGTCATCCTTCACTTGCACTGACAGCTTTTTGGAGCCCATATAGAGATTTCCACTGACTAAATGTAAATTCAACATGTGGAATCAACTCCAGAGCTTTTATCTGTTTCATTTTGTCATATAATAACCAGGGAACAGGACACATCTGGACATGAAGCTGCTGTTCAGTCAGTTGTCCAAGTACTTTTGAGTCAATGAAAGTTTGATGGACTGTGTTTAAAATGGATGTAATTTCTAAACCATTAGTGCTATGTTTTTGTAAAACCCCTTGCGTTAAAGCTGAAAGTTAATATTTCAATCACATCTTGATCATGTCAAGTTCTCCGTGTTTTTTATCTTTTTTAATAACAAAAAATATTTGCTTTCACAGTTTTTTCTTCTTTTTTTAAAAAACTGTACAACTGTGGTACCTTTGAAGTTGTTACCACTACACTATTTTTCATGTGTTTGCTCCTTTATTTGATTTTATTTTTCCCTGCCAAGATGTTTGAAAATGATGTTTCCCTCAATGGGATTGCTGATGGTTTAAATAAATAAATAAATTGATTTTTTAAATTTTTTTTATTTAATTTTGTTTATTTTACTATATGGTCATGTATCTCATCTTGAATACAAAATTGTTTCATTCTGTCTAGTCATATCACCGCAAAAGTATTTCATATTAACATTGAACACATAGTTGGTCCCTCCTGTATCTATACTGTATCTTTGTCTTTGGTTTGACTTATTAGATCTGTGTTTTGGTCCTTGAGTCCAGTTTAGGGTCTCTCATATCTGTGAGGAGGAGTCAATGCAAAACTCAGATATCCTCCTCCTCTAAATATCTGAGTGCAGAGAGGACAGACAGCAGAGGACACACAGTTTAACATGATGGACTATAGGACAGGACTGATACTGTTAACTATCTGCTGGGCAGGTGAAGTGCTTCACCTTTTCTCAGATCAGTTTATTTCAGTTATAAATGCACAGAAAGTCTTATGAGTTTATTTTTGTCTTGACAGGTGTTGATGGTCAAACTCTGACTGAATCTGAACCTGCAGTAAAAAGACCTGGACAATCCCACAGACTGACCTGTACAACATCTGGATTCACACTCAGCAGCTACTATATGGCCTGGATCAGACAGGCTCCTGGGAAAGGACTGGAGTGGATCGCATATATAGGCACATTAGGATATCCGATCTACTACTCCTCATCAGTCCAGGGTAGATTCACCATCTCCAGAGACGACTCCAGCAGTAAACTTTATCTGCAGATGAACAGTCTGAAGCCAGAGGACACAGCAGTGTATTACTGTGCTCGACGACACACAATGACAGACAATAACAGGGAAGTCATACTAAAACTACTTCCTTATTCCAATCCAGCTCTGGAACTTTTATTTACAATACTGATCATAATGATCACTGGTTATTGTTGTCAGTGAATCTTATCTATAGAATTAACTGAATATTTAAAGTTATAAAACAAAGAGTTTTGTGGTTTTCTTGAAATTTTTGTCTTGCAAAAAATCAGCTAAATCTTAAAAAAACAAACAAAAAAACAAAACAAAAAAAACATTTCAGTCAATGTAGTTAAATGTGTTTTTTACATTTATCATGTAAAAAAAATAATTTATGATTTCTTGTCCCTTGGACTACAAGCAACATTTATTTTCCTCATTAAGTGATAAGAAATAATGCTTCTATCACTGAATTTTCATTTCACTTATTTCACTCATTTCTTTCCTACATTCATTTCTTTCTTTTCTTTAAACATTTATATATTAATTATGTCACATACTTAGAAAAATGTATCAGCAACACACTTTATTCAAATAAAATAACTGTTACATCAGGTTGTTTCTGTCATTTTTTTCTTTTTGTTTTCAGATTCTTTCACATCCTGGAATTTATGTTTCAAAATATGTGTGGTTGATTTTACAGCTTTGTGCTGATTCTATGTTTTGGGGAATATCTTGTGAATTAGCGCTACAGTTCAGGGACAAATGAATAAAAAAATAAATGAAAAAAAAGAAAACAAAACAAAACACATTTTATGAAAAAAAACAAAACAAACAAACAAACAAACAAACAAAAAACATGTTTGGTCCAGTTTAAACAGAAATGTAGTTTAGCTTCTGTTTTGTTTTTGAGGAGGAGTCAATGCAAAATATTTACTGTCACCCTTTAAATGTGTAACTGCAGAAACGACAAACAGTTCAACATGATGGCCTATAGGACAGGACTGCTGCTGTTAACCGTCCTCTGGGCAGGTGAAGATATACACTGATGTTAAGTTTTCAAATCCTTTCTGACTTTGAGTAGATGACTGTTTCATTGTGGTTTAACAGGTGTTGATGGTCAGACTCTGACTGAATCTGAACCTGCAGTAAAAAGACCTGGACAATCCCACAGACTGACCTGTACAACATCTGGGTTCACACTCAGCAGCTACTGGATTCACTGGATCAGACAGGCTCCTGGAAAAGGACTGGAGTGGATCGCTGCTGAAACCACTGGCACTAACTACTATTCCCAGTCAGTCCAGGGTCGCTTCACCACCTCCAGAGACAACAGCAGAAACCAGGTGTATCTGCAGATGAACAGTCTGAAAACAGAAGATTCTGCTGTTTATTATTGTGCACGAGACCCACAGTGACTGGAGTTGGTGAAGCAGCTGTACAAAATCTATATACTGAACACGATCACTGACACAAAAAATAAAAACAGTTCAAATAAAGTTTTATCACATAACTAGAATATTACAAAGTCTTCTTAAGCAACATATTTTTAAGAAAATAAATGACATGTAGAAAAGTGAATGAACATGTTAAAGTTAACCCTTAAAGACATAGAACTATTTTTTTTGACAACTTCCAAGTGAAATTTTCCTCTACGTGTAATAATAGAATAGAATAGAATAGAATAACCTTTATTGTCATTGCACAAAAGTTACATCGAAATTGCTGTGGGGCTACTCTGCACCACAGGATAATAATAAAAAAGATACAAGACAATAATAGTATATATATATATATATATATATATATATATATATATATATATATATATACATATATATATATATATATATATATATATATATATATATATATATATATATATATATATATATGTATATTATAATATTATTATATTATTGTATTATTATATTATTCCTGCATTTGCATTTTCAGTGTAAATCAGGTATTTTTTAATTCCTCACAAGTTTCGATTCCTCAACAGCTATTTGTCTTTTTCCTATTTTCTATTTACAATAAAGTTGGAATAAAATATTTTAACGTGTTCTTTTGACATGATTGTGACAATGTGATTTATTCTTGATAGATCAAGTGTAACTGGGACTCAGTATGTGATCATTATACCTGGTCAAAGGTGATACTGATGTGTATAAATAGGAATAAAAAGAGGCATATGTCTGAAAACAAAATTATTCCAACTTTATGGGAAACAGTGTACATCTCAGGCCTTAAACATCATTATTTTATTTACTTGAACCCTGCTGTCACTGTCTGTTTACAGAGAACAAACAGTGGAAAAGCAAATAAATTCAAATATACATATAAAATTGTGAATATTTTGAATTTAAGTAAATTAACCATTGAACACATTGCAATCATGGTTTACATATATGTTAGAAAACTTGAGAAAATTAAATATTACCACTGATTTGAAGACAAAATATAACCTATTAGCATAATTTTACTTGCAATCATAAGAACATTTCCAAAATTGTTATTAGTGATATTTCAATCAATTATAAATGGGGGGGGGGCTTAATATCAAATACCACATTAGCCCTGATTTTCTAATGCAACAAGATGTTCTAAGCACTCCTGTGTAATTTTTTTGAAATTTTCGTCCAAACCCCCCTGCCCACCACCACCCCCACCCCGAAAATTACTTTTTTAACTCTGAAAATTGCAACTTTCACAGCTTCTCCACTCTTTTTTCCAGTGCAATGTATAAATATGTTCATGATGGGCCATTTAATGATCTTGTAAGTGCCACATTGTACCATGAGAGTACTTTGTACTAAGAAAAGTCTAATGCCAAGGTCATGTTGTAGGTTAAAGGTCACCAAAATGCCTAGTTTTTTCAAAAACTCCTAACATTCTGAGATTTTATCAGATATGTCCTCAGTTCACTTCCCTCTGGTTTCCTGGTGGGATCCCCCAAGGCCTTTGGCCCTTTAAAGACACATTAGAAACAAAATATTGCAACATGTACATTCCATTTGAATTTGCTGCCATTAGTGTGGCGGGAAAACACTAGCACACATTTAGGAAGGAATCACCAACACTTCATTCATTCATTTTCTGAACCTGCTTTATCCTCACTAGGTCACTTGGAGCCTATCCCAGCTACTTCCAGGCAAAGGCAGGGTTCACCTTGGACATGTGACCAGTTCATCGCAGGGCTGAACATAAAGAGACAAACAATCACATCACATTTATGGGCAATTTAGATTAACCTATCAGTGCAAGTCTTTGGATGGTGGGAGGAGCCAGAGTACCCAGAGAGAACCCATGAAGACACTGGGAGAACATGCAAACTCCACACAGGAAGGTCCCACCCCCATCGACTGGTGTTGGAATCAAACCCAGGACCTTCTTGCTGTGAGGCACGAGTGCTAACCACTGCACCACTGTGTCATCCGCAACGGGAAATATACATGTAAATGTCAAAGTCCTGTGAAACTACCATTTGTTATTTTTGACATGTCTATATGGAGAATACATGGAATAAATAGTTCTGTATAATATGTCTTATTGAATGGAAGTTGTTTGTGGTCAGTAGATGTGTTATGAGGAGAGAACCTGAGCCCAACATTTTGAAGAACCTACATTAACAGCTTCATTCCATGAAAGACGCATTTTTAACTATTTGGGTGACCTTTGACCTATAATTTGACCTTGACACTACATCTTTTGTAGTGCAAAGCACTCTGAAGACATGACATGTCTCACAAAAAAAACATTTAAGGGCCCAGCATGAGCATATTGTTACATTGTACTTTATCAAAAGTGAAGAAGGTTTGAAAGTTGCCAAAAAAAAAACAAACACGTTTTCAAAGTTGAAAAAGTAATTCTCTGGGTGGTGGTGGGGGTTTGGATGAAAATTTCAAAAAAATTACACAGGAGTGCTTAGAACATCTTGTTGCATCAGAAAATCAGGGCTAAAGTTGAATCTGATAATGTTCCTGAAATAAGCCCCCCCCCCCCCATTATAAATAATTATTCGTAAAAATAGAGAAGCGCTCTTTAAAAGTTACCGGTAATTTGATCTTAACAATGAACTGCTTGGAAAATTCAGATGAATCCACATATTTAGTCTTTTTTGCAGATATTACAGCAGTTGTCAGACACTTGTGATGCTGGAGTAACATCAGCGTCATTGTGTCACATGTTGGATTGAATGCAAACTCTGAAGTCCTTCTTGCTGTGCAGCTGCAGTATATAATCTACACATCAGACTGGCAGTGGAAATCACACAACACATCAACGTCAACATTAAACATGTTCTCTTTGGCTCTGCTGCTGCTGTTGGCAGCTGGACCTGGTAAGTC